>NC_056745.1:1462868065-1462933065 GCF_019279795.1 Protopterus annectens | reverse complement strand
TCTCCACATCCACCAGAGAGGGAGGAAGAGAGACAGACAGAGACAAACTAAGGCAGGGAGGGTGTGGGAGAGTAAAACCTAAGCATGTTTGTGTCACACACTTATCAATATGGGGTTTCAACCCCCTGCATGACTATGTCTTGCTATTACATATCTATGCAGTTATTGCATGCACCACAGAGCTTACATGTTGGGGAGCTGTCCAAAGGTATATCTGATGGTGAGTGACATCTGCAACAGTGACAAAGGAGGGTTATGGTAGGTGTAGTACATGGGCCTGTCCACATGAACAGGTGTCAACATCTACACAGCCACACTATCTCAGGGACTCACACACATTATCATAGTTGGCATGGTCAGGATTAGACTTCATAACTAGCTAGTTTGCCACAATGCAGTAATATGCAGGTATCACATGCACCACAGGGGTTATCAGGATGATATATGGGCAAAGGGTAGGTCAAGGTGTCTGACATCAGAAGGCATGCTTCAGTAGGCCAATGGGAGGTGTAGTGCATGTGAATGGCATTAACATCATTATACTCCACACACACAACACACACACACACACACACACACACACACATACACACACACACACACACACACACACACACACACACACACACACACACACACACACACACACACACACACACAGGTTGCCAGTACTGACATGCATGGGTGCATTGATTCACATGTGTGCAGTGGTTGACTGTGCCTGAAGGCTGTACATGGCTAGGTAAAGGGTATACCTTGTCATCAGGCCACATGAAAATGGTTTGCAGTGTGGCTCAGGGGTGTAGTGTCTGGATTGGCCCACACAGGTGGGTATTGTATTCACCATCAAATCATCTTGGTTACTATTGTGGGTGCCCAGTGCTGTGCAATGCTTGCTATGTATGTGTTCTATAGTCCATGACATGGATGGTGTCTGGGATGTGCACACATCTCATATGCATGTTCTGTGACATGTGGAAGTGTACCTGGGGTGGCTGGGGCATGTTGTGTACACAGATTGTTATCATCATGTGGTGGGAACTGGCAATGGACACCAGGTTTACCCTGCACCTACACTGACAGCATGATACAGGTATTTCCTGGTATCAATGGCATCTGTCCATACAGGGCATATGTATAAGACATGGTATGTCCTATGTGGGCTACATTTGCTGCCACTACTGTTGTTGAAGGCGTCCAGTGGGGAATATAGTGAAGGTGCACTGTATGCAATTATGTGTCTATTGTAGTGATGGGACAGGGTGCCATGCTCTCTGTAGTCCACTACAATCACACCATGGTTACTATCTGTAGGCAATATGCAGGGAACTACCAACATAGTGGTTGTTGCCTAGCCGAGTGTGTTTGTGTATGAGACATGGGTAGAGAGTGTTCTCTGGGTAATACAAGGGTTGCCTAAATTGCTTGCCAGGCCTTGATGTCACATGTAGGGGTATGGATTGTCAACCCCAGCCTCTCTTCTGTTTGACATCTGTTATCCTTGTAAGGTGGACATTGTGACATATAATAGGCCCACCATATAAGAAATTTGCACACACACACACACACACACACACACACACACACACACACACACACACACACACACACACACACACACACACACACACACACACACACACACCAAGTCTCACAGTTGCCATGTCTGGGATTGGAACTCCTACATCACACTACAGCATTACATAGTTATAGGACACATCACAGAGATTACTTGGCTACTCCTTCCCCAAAGGTGTATTTAAAAGTGAATGACATCAGCAGGCTTGCCAAAGAAGGGCAATGGAGGTTGTAGTGACTGTGAATGGCATCAAAAGCATAGCTCCCTACACAGACAAACAAACGCACACACACTTGGCATGTCTGGGAATAGAGCTCCTACCTAACTAATATATCACACTACAGCATTACGCTGTTATAGGATATGCCACAGAGATTACTGGGCTATTACTTCCCCAAAGGTGTATTTCAAAGTGAATGACATCAGCAGGCTTGTCAAATAAGGGCAATCGAGGCTGTAGTGACTGTGAATGGCCTCAAAAGCATTGCTTCTTACGCAAACAAGCAAACATCCAGACTTGCCATGTCTGGCAATAGAACCCCTACCTAACTAGTATATCACACAGTTATAGGATGTGCCACTGAGATTACTGGGTTACTCTTTCCCCAAAGGTGTATTTCAAAGTGAATGAAATCAGCAGGCTTGCCAAATAAGAGCAATGGAGGTTGTAGTGACTGTGATTGGCCTCAAAAGCATTGCTGCCTACACAAACAAACATCCACACTTGCCATGTCTGGGAATAAAACTCCTACCTAACTAGTATATCACACTACAGCATTATGCAGGTATAGGATGCACCAGAGAGATTACTGGGTTACTCCTTCCCCAAAGGTGTATTTCAAAGTGAATGACATGAGTAACCTTGCCGAGTTCAGGCAATGGAATCTGTAGTCGACATAACAATTCTCTGGCTGTGACAACCCACAATATTTACTTCCCTGCACCACTGTCTAGTAGGGCAGCTGACATGATCCCAGGGGTAAATGTCCTATCACCCATCCAATTGTCCAGGTTCCATATGAAGACGGCAAAAGAGACACTCTGCTTGACATGTATGGGCAGTCTATTCCAGTGTCTGGGGAGTCTCTGGGTCAGGAACACATCTCTCCTGCATGCATTGTTCATTGTGATGACAGGATTTGGATCCCTGGAGCATGTGGCTGTGATGGTTTTGAATTCTCTAAGTGTAGCATATACAACAGCTGTGGGTTTGAATGGCATGGTATGTTAAGCAGCGATTGTCTCTGAGAACACAATACGTGACTGAGTATAGCTGGATGAATATCAGACAGTCAGCATAGGTCATCTGGTTTAGCGCTGTGGTAATTTTGTGAGGTATGTCTGCAGCCTCTCTACTTGTTGCAAATGTCTTTTGAGGTACATACGTAACGGGCCGTTGTAGTCTGTACTGGGTCTACTGAGAAATGCTGACAGTGGGACAATGTCCTCCTTTTCCTGGATGTAAAGCCCTTAGTGGGAGGTGTGCCACACAGGTGGGTTTCCTGACTGTTGTGGTGATGTGGTTATCAAAGGTGAGACCACTGTCCACCTGTGTTCCTATGTCTGTAATCACACTTTAGGTGTTTAGTGTACTGCCACTTATGTGGTACTTCACAGGTACATGTCCCTTCCCAATGGGGATAACTATATATTTCTTGGCATTGATCTTGAGGCCATGGCTCAGGCACCAAGCATGTCTTTCTGTAAGGCTCTTCTGTAGAATATCCACATCGTGTGTGGATTCAATATTGGCTCCCAGTGTGCAGTCATCTGCAACCTTTGTTTGCCGGTGTCCCTTACTGTTGGACTGTACTTCAGAGCAGTAGATGCCAAACAAGGGCAGTGCCAGGACTGAACCCTAAGCTACTCCAACTGTCACTTGTCTGGGGCTGGGGTTGGTGTCACCTACTTTTACAGGGTGGGTTGTGTCACTACAGCAGTTGGCAGCCCATCGAGTGACATAGGGATTAATGGTCAGCTTGATACATTTATCTATGATTCCAGACTGGGGGATAATGTTGAAGGCCTTGGCAAGGTCCAGATAGGCTGTGTGAACCACCTTACCCTCATCCACGGCTCTGGAGATAGATTCACAGTTGTCATTCAGGTGGAGGTGACATGATCGGCCCTTCACAAACCCAACCTGGTTAGGGTCCAGTGTTTGCAGGTTGCCAGTGCCTTTGTTTTAATTTCCATGATAATACATTCCATGGCCTTGCAGATCATTCACGTCATACTGCTGGGGCTGTAGTTCCCAGAATTCAAGGTGGATCCCTTCTTGTGGACTGGGATAACTGTCGCTGTGCACCACACAGTTGCCACAAAGCGTGAGGTGTGGCTATGATTACACATGGCATGTAGGTGAGGTGCCAGTTCGGTCTGTAGCTCATGTAGTACACAGCCCAGGATATTAACTGGTCCCATGGCTGCTGTTGTCATAGCTCTGTAGAGTGTGGTTTTTAAGTATCTGGCCATTATTACTGGAATATGATAATCTATCTGTGTTGAGACGGGCTTTTTGGGTGTTGGGAGGGGGGTGCAGTTGGCACTGAATCAATCTGCCAGAATACTGGCAATATCCCTGGGAGCAGTAGATTTAATACCATCCTGTTGTAGCTCACAGCAGTTCTGAGCATTGCCATTTAGATTCCTCACATAGGTGTGGAACAGCTTGCAGTTGTCTTTGGCATCTTTGGCTATATTATGTTCATAACTAGCTTTGGTGGATGTTATGAAGGATCTCTGTCTCTTACTGTAGCTGGTAAGGGAGTATTTTGCATCCTGGAAATTCCCCCATTTCTGCAACAGTTTCCTCCTTTTGTTGTACAGTATGTTTATGGCAGGGGGCCACCACATTGGCTTCCTTTTCTTGGTGGAGACCGTCTTGGTTCAATATTGGATGGCACAATTCATGCACAAGTGGATGTGCTCATACAGTGCCTTTGTGTATGATTCAACAGTTGTCCTTTCAGTTCCCATCTGCATGGGTGTCATGATGTTAGTGACGTCTGATATGTGTAGCATGACATTGGCTTTGGAGATGTGTGTTACGGAGGTTTCCTTACTAGGGTGTGGGGGGATGTTGAAGTTAAGGGTGATTAGCTCATGGGCATACCTGACCACCAGTGGGGTGACCATAGGTGTGGAGCATTGATTTCTCATGTTGGCAATGACCAGGTCTAGGATATTTGAGCCTCCTGGTGAGACTATGGGTTAGTTGATTCAGGGCATTGTGAATTATGATTTACAAGGACCACTGGGCACACGTGTTGGTACACAAGTAGTTTTCTTAGTTAATGGAAGGGTAGTATAAGTCACCCAGTATTAGGGTGTTTGCTTGTATTATAATATTTCATTGTATGTTTCAAAAGCTGCAGCGGGTATCATGGGGCATGGTGGGGGATCTGTAGCAAGCTATACAATTTGGAATTCAGTCTAACCTTCTGTTAGTTGCACCGGAGGTATTTCAGACACATTCTGATGGGCAAGTAGCCTGGTGGTGTGAATATCCTTGGTGAATATGGACGCTCCTCCACCTTTATTGTTTTGGTCCTGGTTTGGTGGCCAGCAGGTGTGGTGAGAACTGTATCTGGTGTTGCAGGGTTGCTCTCTGGAGGCTTGGATCGGGTTTACTGTTACTGCATAGTTATCAATGTTCTCCATTTGTAGGTGTGCATAGTGACTGTAAATGGCCAAAAAACATGGATCCCTACATGTATACAACCAAACACATATGCAGAGTTTCACAGTTTCTATGTCTGGGAATAGAACTTCTACCTAATTAGTATATCACACTACAGCATTACACAGTTCAAGGACACACCATAGAGATTACTAGGCTACTCCTTCCCCAAAGGTGCATTTCAAGGTGAATAACATCAGTAGGCTTGCAAAGAAGGGCAATGGAGGCTGTAGTGACTGTGAATAGCCTCAAAAGCATTACTCCCTACACAGGCAAACAAACACACAACCATCCACACTTGCCATGTCTGGGAATAGAACTCCTCCCTAACTAATATATCACACTACAGCATTATGCAGCTCTAGGACATGCCACAGAGATTACTGGGCTACTCCTTCCCCAAATGTGTATTTCAAAGTGAATGACATCAGCAGGTTTACCAAAGAAGGGCACTGGATGCTGTAGTGACTGTGAATGGCCTCAAAAGCATTGCTCCCTACACAGACAAACAAACACACACAAATCCACACTTGCAATAGAACTCCTACCTAAGTAGTACATCACACTACAACATATCACAGTTATTGGATGCGCCACAGAGATTATTGAGCTGCTTTCTCCCCAAAGGCATATTTCAAAGTGAATGACATCAGCCGGCTTGCCAAAAAAGGCAGCAGAGGCTGTAGTGACTGTGAATGGCCTCAAAAGCATTGCTCCCTACACAGACAAACAAACACACACAAACACCACGCACTTGCCATGTATGGGAATAGAACTTCTACCTAACTAGTATATCACACTAAAACATTACACAGTTCTAGTATGTGCCACAGAGATTAATGGGCTATTCCTTCCCCAAAGGTGTATTTCAAAGTGAATGACATCAGCAAACTTACCAAGAAGGGTATTTGAAATTATAGTGAGTGTGACTGGCCTAAAAAGCATTGATCCCTACACAGACAAACACACACACACACACACACACACACACACACACACACACACACACACACACACACACACACACACACAATTGCCACATCTTGGATTAGAACTCCTTCCTAACTAGTACATCACACTACAGCATTACGCAGTTATAGGACATGCCATGGAGATTGCTGGGCTACTAATTCCCCAAAGGTGTATTCCAAGGTGAAGACATCAGCAGGTTTGCCATAGTAGGGCAATGGGGAGTACAGTGTGTGTGTGTGCATGGGCCATAACCCATTAATCTAGAGGCAGACATACAACACTCAGGCACACACAAGTTTATATTCCACAGGTATGTGTATACAACTGCTAGATGACTACTGACTTGTACAGTCATGTTACAGAGCTAGCACAAGCACCACAGACACTATAGTGCTGAGGGATACCAGAGGCAAATTTCTACGGTGATTGACATTTGCACATCATATGGTTTTAGCCAAATGGATGTGTGCTGGGTGGGACAGGCCTCATGATGGATGGCTCTTTGTCACTGTCACTCTCTTCCACACATCTATGTATGTGTACTTTTGGCATATTATAGTGTGTTGTCCTTGGATATATGTGTGTATTCCTATCCAATGTGTGTGCAAAGCATGACTGGTGCATACTGAGGAGTGTATGCACTAACATCTGCAACTGTCAGATATGTATGGTCAACTGTTGTTGCCAGACATGGGCTTCATTTCTGTAAGTGTGTGAGCATGCCCAGTATGACCTTTCAATATTTTGTTGTCTGACATGGCCTACATTTCTCTAAGTGTGGGAGCATGCCCAGTATGACCTTCTGTACTGCATGTGTGAATCCATTCCAGGTAGGTTGTACTCCAGTGTGGACGTTTGTGTTCTACACCTACAGCTAGCAAACTGTTTCTACAGGATATCTGTCGATCGGTGGACAATATGGGGTCAAACTAAACAAGGGATAGTGTGTGCTGTAGGTGATTGTGTCTGTGCTGCTTCTGCTACATGATCCAGGTGTTAGCAGAGATATTTAGACATATGTATTGTTATACATTGTGATGTTTTATATCATCAAGTACCGTCAGGTACACATATTTGCTTGCAGTGATGTCCTGGGGAACACAGGGTGAATGCAGCTGTGTCCAGTATTGTGGTCAGCAGCCTACATATTCCTGCACAATCATGCCATTCTGGAGGTGAAACTGCAGACACTTGCTGCTGGGTCTGTGTAAATAGTTCAGCACCTTGGTACAGTGGTGGCAGAGGATACCATGCTTGTACATCCAGTGATGTGACAGTATGGCCATATCCTGCTGTGGCCATACCTCACAGCTGTACAGATTCACACAGGTTACCCAGAGGTAGAGGTCATAATTCTGGACATTACCCCTTCAAATTATGGTTTACGAGCAGGTTTGCAGCCACCCATTCTTGTGTTTGCAGCCAGGGATAGTATGTGCACACAGCTGCATTTCAGACGTCACACACTCCATGCTGCCCATACTCCCACCCCCCCCTCTATTATTCTATCCTCTTCCATACATTATGCAAACATTATCTGATATGTTCCCTATAGTTATCACCTCATCCCAGTAGTAATTTGGCATTGGTCCATTGTTCATGCAGTAGGACATGGTGGACATGTTAATGTGATTTGTCCACATGGCCTTGCATTTGGGTTCTGTGGACTGTGTTATGTTGTTATTTGGGAGTCCATGACATAACGTACATTGGCAGTATGGGTGAGACACAGGCCTTTGGCAGACGACTATAGGCCATTTGGTAGTGATGCAGGCCAGCTGTAGCAAGCCGTTGAATTCTGTCACTCCTACAGTCCCAGACAGCAATACACTATATTCCCCTGGGGTGACAGGTTAGGTGCAAGGTGTTCATGCCAATACTTTCTGTCAGTATTGATTCAGTGCTGTGGATGTTGGCAGGGTGCAGCTTACAGCTAGGCACACAACTGCATAGGATACCTGCTCTGCATGCTGTATTCTTTTGCTATTGCCATACACAGTTGGGGGGCATATTGTACTAATTCCCAACAGCAGGGATAAGACTGGAGAGGTGCCTGTTGGTGGTGGTGGGGTGAGCTGGGTGCATATGTGCTATGGACACTACTTGCATCTGACTCACATATATGCATGGGGCATTCCACTTATGCTGGCTTGTGCAGGGACATCAGCTGTTTCTCAATACTTCATTCCTATGACCTTTGTGGTCTGCCAGTGTTTGGCCAGATGGCATGGGTATTCCCTACTAGAAGCCTAAATAATGTGCTGCAAACCTGTATGTAAAATTCCAAGGGTGTGTCCATTTGACAGTTGCATATTATACACTATCTGTCTGGGTACTTCTCCCTGTGTACTGCTTGTAAATCTGGGCTGACATTTATGCCATGTCCATCTTTCAGATGGTGACACATATTACTTCCAAACATTTACTATGGCTTACTGCTGGAATGTGTTTTGCTGGGAAGCATTGTGTTTGGCACTGCAGTTGTGAGAACTTGGCCCTGTTATCGGCAGTACTGGACAATGGCCACTAGGACAAACCTCACCATGCATACATACTGATGACTTTCACACAAGATACAACACACACCAACCTAACACACACAGACCTGCATATTGTATACATGCTACAATCTATCCTGCTACCTTGGCCAGCTCAGGTAATCTGTGATCAACTGTTATTATACCTACACATACATGTTACTACATTTCTACATAGGATTGGGGGGGAGGGCACACCTGACTGTTACTACATGTCTATATAGGATTGGGGAGGCACACCTAACTGTTACTACATTTCTACATTGCATTGGAGGGGGCACACCTGACTGTTACTACATGTCTACATATGACTGGGGGGCACAACTGACTGTTACTACATTTCTACATAGGATTGGGGAGGGGGGGCATACATGACTTTTTCTACATTTCTACATAGCATTGGAGGGGGCACACCTGACTGTTACTCCATGTCTACATAGGACTGGGGGACACACCTAACTGTTACTACATTTCTACATAGGATTGGGGAGGGGGCATACATGACTGTTACTACATTTCTACATAGCATTGGGAGGTCACACCTGACTGTTACCCCATGTCTACATAGGATTGGGGGGGGAGGGCACAACTGACTTTTACTACATTTCTACATAGGATTGTCAGGGGGCACACCTCACTGTTACTACATTTCTACATAGGATTGTGGGGGCACACCTGACTGTTACTAAATTTCTACATAGCATTGGGAGGCACACCTGACACTTGTACACATTTGCTATGACCGTACTGGCATTTCAGGTACTCCTTTCATTCTGTATTCTAGCCTATCATGCTGACTAGAGGCATATCAGTGTACTACAGGTCTTAAGTTTGACTGACCTACATTTCAGTATCTGACTTCTTACCATTCAGAACTAACATCCCACTGCCTGACCTGTTGTAGTCTGTCTTTGTAGGTCTGGGGGGGGTGTTCTCCATAGCCATCAATCAGAGGCCTTAGCACAACCGTTGTTTGTGTTTGTTTACACCTGTCCTGCTGGCTGAGACTATTTTGGGGTATGTGAGTCTCCCTGACTGGCATGTGTGTGTCCTATGGACACACATGTGGCTCAGCACATTTCCTGCAGTGAGTTTTGTCACCTTGTCTAGTACTGGCTACTATGGTGACACCATTATTTGTTACAGATCTCATGTTGCCACTGTAGGTGTCTACTATCTGCTGGCATCCCATTCAGCCACTCAATTCCCTTGCATGCTCACATCCATACCATAGATACAAGTAACAACACATACTACTCCATTTGGCAGTTGGTAGGAAGAGTGACTTATCTTGCAGCTGTGCCAGTATTGAGGATGGTGCCGGTGGGCTGACTATGTCGGATGCACATAGTACCATCCCTTTACATGGTTAAGCACAGGTAGTGTCATGTTTGGCATCCCTTTTACTGTATGTGCGAGTTGGAGAGAGGTGTCATTCCCTCAGTCCCTACTGTGTCAGTGCATGTGCTATGCGTTGCCTCTTTGCCAAGGCCAGGGCATACTGGGCACACCTCCTTCTGCCTACTGGGGCAGGCTCAGGTTGTTCCTCCTCTGAGTCACTCTGTGCAGGCCTTGGCAATCGTGGGGAGCTGTGTGGCCCTGCCCCATGCTGTTTCTGCTGGAGCTGTTTCCGCAGGATCATATTGTGCAGCATGGCACATACGATGACAATTTAGGTACATGTAGCTGGTGAGTACCGCAAGGCTCCACTGGATGTGTCCAGGCACCAGAACCATGACATGAGCATCCCAAACACATGCTCTGTTATAATTCTGGTCTGTGCCTCATTATGGAGTTCTTGTTTGGGTGTGTGTGCATTCCTGATGGGTGTCATCAGCCACGGCTCCAGTGTGTAACCAGCGTCCCCCACTAGGTGACCATAAGGGATGTCCCCACTAGCAAATCTCTTGTACAGCTGCATCAGATGCCAGATGTGGGAGTCATGATAGTTTCCAGGGCAGCCAGCACACACATTCATTATAATGCCCTGGGCATCGCACATGACCTGGCAGTAGATGGAGGATCCGGTTGATATAGACCCTACCCTGCTCACCAGGTGGTGCTTTGATGTATATGTCCGTGCAGTCTATAGCATCCACTACCTCGGGGTATTGTGCTATTTGGTGGAAGAGATGCATATTGCTGGCCAATGCCTCACGGGTGTTGGGGAAATATACGTGTTCACCGGCATGTGCTGACAAGGCATCCAGGAACTGTTGGAGTACCCTGGATGTTGATGCCTGTGAGATCCCCATGATATCCCCGGTTGGCCTTTGGAAGGTACCTGTGGCTAGTATTCTTAAGCCTACACATACCTTGGTATCCACTGGGATGGGTTCCCCTCTGTTAGTTATGTGTGTCACGTGTGGCCGGCACAGCTCAACAATTTGCTGTAGGAGGTCCTTGTTCACCCTATAGCCCTCCACTATCTCCAGCTCATATAGCCCCTGGTAGGTTACTCTGGGTCTGTACACTCTTCTCTGTCTCCTCACTGTGGGTTGGTCGACAGCATTCGCATCTTCACCACCCTCAGCCTCTTCCACATGTTGATGTATGATAGCTGCTGCAGTCCCTATCATTTTGTAGCTTTTGTTTGTTAAAATTTCCCTGCTTGTGTAGACTGGTGATGTAAAGTATGTGGGAAAAAACAGAGGGTAAGGTGTTTGCATGGTTTATAGTGGTTTGCTGGGCTGGGCTGGTCTGCTGCCTGTGTAATTGTCTGAGTCTGATACATTTCACCTGCCAGCTATGCTAGTTCTTCTTGATTACCTTTCTACTGCTGTTTTCCCTTCCCATTGCCTTCTTGTTTAAGCCCAGGGGTGCGCCATGCAAACACAGTGCTCAGATGTGCACAGAGCTGCTATTTCCTGGTTTAGTTTTTTTTTCCTTTAAAACCCGGTGCATGGCGCGCACACCTGCTTAGGCAATGTAAAGAGTGCTAGGCAGCCTCAGACACACCCCCTTGCTTAGCTCTACTAAGCTAAGGACAAACCCGAGTCACAGGGCTCCAATAAGCTTACAGTATGCCTGACACACCCCTCTATGATGTCAGCTAACTCTTAGGCTTGAACCATGCTATTCCTGCTGTTACACTGGTGGGTGTTGGCTAGCATTGAGGGGAAATCTGGGATTCAGTATCATCTCCCTCACTTGCATAGGGTTGCCTGCTAATGCATAGTTACAGGCCCCACACTGAGCCTTCCCCCTTAGCAACCACTATTTACTGGCCATGTTGTCTTCCGCCTGCCATTGAGTATAATGGCAAAATAGTGATTTTGGTTAAAATGCTTATTTCAGTTTTTTTTTTTTTTCGGCCCGATCCCATTTATGTACCACTGCCCTACACTTAAACAGCTGAAATCGGCTAAAAAACTTTAAAAGTAATTTTTTTTTGCCAACTGTTTTCCAAGCCAATGGCCATATATTTGGCCATTGGCATGCTTTACACATACTATATACCTTTTATTTGGAGCTGTCATGGCTCCGTTTTGTAGTTTGCAGAAATGTACTCGGTTACTAACTGAGTACATTTCTACACACTACACTAGTCCTGCACGGCTGGCTGACAGCTTCCTGGATCACAAATTCACCTCATTTGCATGGTTTTTCACCTGCAAATGGGGTAATTTGCATAAAGGGGTTGTTTCCATGCAAGAATAGTGCAGGAGTGCTTGTGCACATCCCTGGTGCTTATTCCTGGATCACATGGTGGCCATGTTGCCTCCAGCAGCTCCTACACTATTCCTCCATGCCATGCAGAGCTTGCTGAATCTGGGGTTTAGTGTAGGTGTTATTGAATCTGGACCCATATTCTTTTATATTTCTCTCAAATAACTTGGTATGAAAATTATGTACTAGCTAAATACTCTAAATTGTCACAAGCACCCACAGAACTTTAAGCTACACTGATCCTAAACCATAAAACGCCTTCATTTATAAAACAAAAACAACAAGGAAATAACTCATATCAATACAACAAGGAAATAATAAATAAGAACAAGACATGCACCGAAGATCCAAGAATACAATTTAATATTGTGAGCACTTTTGTCCAATACAATGAAAGAAGAAGTTCTTTCATTGTATTGGAGGGAAGTGCTCACAATATTAAATTGTATTCTTGGATCTTCAGTGCATGTCTTTTTGTTATTTTATTGAAGTTTAGTTTTTCAGTTTGGCTATTAGTTTGACAACAAGGAAATAACTCATATCAATACAACAAAGAAATAGCTCATTTCACTCTACCCCTGATATGTTTTCAGTTTTTGAGGAATTTTTTTGGGAATTTATTTGAAACTAACTCCATGTTATTTACACAAGATAACTTAACAACCTCGATTAAAGGCCACATTAAAAAGAAATTCTGTTCAAAAACAAGGGGGCATGAGCCTTCCAGACTAGAGATTCCCATCTCTTAAAATGTTTTTATTTTTATTTATTTTACATTTGTTGACTGGGAGAGTCCGACTGAATACATGTCCATTTTCAGTGGAGGCCGGGGGAGAAAAGGTCCATACATCAAACAATATAGCATGCAAATAACATTAGTAAACACAAGATTTTAAAAAAAGGTTACATAGTTATGAAGTAAAAAAAATATATAATCAAAAGTTCATAAAAAGTACATTAGTTCTAGTTATCACATTGTCTGAGAGAAACCTAAGTAAGTAGAAGTTAAGTGAGATGATAGGGTTCAGTGGGAGACTATTATTAGAGTACTGAGATGGAATGTGAATATTTGTGGACATTGTGGGTTGATATTAGGAGGTAAAAACACCATAGGTAGGAGTTACTATTCCTAATAATGGGAAGAAATGACAGGGAGGAGGGAGGGGATTGAGTGAGGGAGGTCAGCCTGGAGGGGAGCAGGAGCATATCCATGAGAGTTTTAGGTGTTCTTTGAGTCACTTTTTGAATGTAACTTTTGAGTCGGTTGAGGTAATGGAAGAAGGTAAGTAGTTCCAAATTTTGCCTACGTGGTTATGGAAGAGGGTGTCACCTCCTGTGCTATTGCTTTTGGTCATTTTGATTAGTCTTTTGTCAGTAGACCAAAAATGTCTGGGATTGATTTGTAGTTTTAGCAGGCTGGACAGTGCTGAGGTTTTGTCTGGAAGTATTAGGCATTTATGGGCAAAAGAAAGTTGATGGGATGATAGGAGATTAGAAAACTCAAGCCAGTTAAGTTGATTTAGTGAGTGACAGTGGTGGGCTCAGTAGAGGGGACCTGTGGCAAATTTGGCTATTTGATTGTAACAGACATTGAGCTTGGCAATTTCAGTTTTGGGTAAGTTGGTGAAGATAGGTGCGGCATAGAGTAGTATGGAGAGGAGATGAGTAAGATAGGTATGGCATAGAATAGTGTGGAGAGGAGGTGAGTAAGATAGGTGTGGCATAGAATAGTGTGGAGAGGAGGTGAGTAAGATAGGTGCGGCACAGAGTAGTGTGGAGAGGGGGTGAGTAAGATGGGTGTGGCATAGAATAGTGTGGAGAGGAGGTGAGTAAGACAGGTGTGGCATAGAATAGTGTGGAGAGGAGGTGAGTAAGATAGGTGCGGCACAGAGTAGTGTGGAGAGGAGGTGAGTAAGATAGGTGTGGCATAGAATAGTGTGGAGAGGAGGTGAGTAAGATAGGTGCAGCACAGAGTAGTGTGGAGAGGAGGTGAGTAAGATAGGTAAGGCATAGAGTAGTGTGGAGAGGAGGTGATTAAGATAGGTGTGGCATAGTGTAGTGTGGTGAGGAGGTGAGTAAGATAGGCGCAGCACAGAGTAGTGTGGAGAGAAGGTGATTAAGATAGGTACGGCATAGAGTAGTGTGGAGAGGAGGTGAGTTTGAGTTATGGTTATTCTGGTGGGTAAAGTTAGAAATGCTTTATATTTTTGTAAAGACTGCCCAGTTTTTCTGGATGCTTTTTTATGGTTTGATTTATATGTAGATCAAATTTGAGGTTGTTGTCAATGGTCAGTCCTAGCAATTTAGTATGAGTGTTTGGAGAGAAGACAGTCCCATCTCTGGACACAATTTTAAAGCAGTTGGGCATTGTGGTGGATTTGTTTGGTTTGAATAGCAATAGTTGGTCTGTTTGGGATTTAGTAATAGGTCTTTGTTAAAAAAACAGGCTTCGATACATTGGAAAGCTTTTTGGGTGATAATGAGGAGTTTGTGGGGATCATTTGCTGAGCAGATGACTGTTGAGTCATCTGCATATTGTATAGTAGTTGCATCTTGGCAGATGTTGTGGAGATTATTAGTGAAAATGGAGAATAGAAGGGGTCCTAGAATGGCCCCTTGTGGGACTCTGGTAGTAATGGGTAGCAGTGTGGATAGGTTGTTGTCCCATCGCTCTGCTTGTTACCCACCTTTTAAGTAGTTCTGAAACCAAGCTACTGCATGGTTACTAAGGCCCAGTTCAGTGAGGGAGTGAAGTAGTTTAGGATGGTTAACCATGTCAAAGGTTTTTGATAGGTTCAAGAAAATGGCAGATGTTAGTTTGTCTAAGTGTCTGCTTTGGTTGATGTGGTTAGTGAAAGAGAGTAGGGCTGTGGTAGTACTGTGGGCAGGGCAGAATCCATGTTGGTTGGGAGAGAGAAGTTGATTATTAAGCAGGTATGGCATAAGTTGTTGGTGAATACATTTTTCAAGTATTTTTGCTAGTAGAGATAGGATGGCGATTGGGTGGTAGTTAGATAGGTCAGTTGATGTGCCACCTTCGTGTAGAGGGATGACGTAGGAGGTTTTCCAGACTGTTGGGATGGTATCTTCGGATATGGATCTGTTAAGGAAGATAGAGATTGGGTAGGTGAGTTCATTGGCTGCCAACTCCAGGTATTCTGCAGGGATACCATCAGCTGCTAGGGTTGTAGGTTTAAGTTTGGTTAGTAGTCTTTTGACATAGTTGGTAGGGATGGGCTGAACTGGAAGGTTGTTTTGGGTCTGATTACAGATTTGGGGAAATAGGTGGTGGTAGTAATGGGTTGGTTATGAAATAGTCTGGAGATGTTTTTTATGAAGTATTTGTTGAATGCATGGTATATCTGTGGATTCAGTTGTGGAGGTTGGAGATGGGGTGGATGGTTTTCCAGGGCGGAGTAGTTTATTTATTCCTGTCCAGAACTTTTTGGAGTTGTTTTGATGAATGTTTTGCAGTTGTATGAAATAATTATTTTTACCCAGGAGAATATTTTATTTTGTTTCATTTCTATGTTTTTGGAATTGTTCCCCGGTTGATTGTGTTTTAGTGGCTCTCCATAGATGCCAGGCCCTTTTCCTATGTGCTATTTTATTTTTAGTCTTTTTGGTGATACAGGGGGCTGTTTTCATTTTGAATTTTGGGTGTGATCATTTAAGATTTTGAGGAATGCGTTATTGAATTGGGTTACTGCTTCTTAGGTTCATAGGTTGGTACTGGGCTATCTGCCCGAAGGCATATATTAGCCCAGCCATGTTGTGCAGTATTCACCTCCCCTTTAGTAGTTCCCTAGACCCTTGTAATAGCAGCTAGTACCCTTGGCCACTATCTAGTAGTGCTGTTGGTGTGATCCCCGGTGTGAACTTTCTGTTACCCATCCACTCATCAAGGTTCCTCTTGAAGAGTGATAGTGAGGGGCTCTGTCTTATGTAGATCGGGACCCTGTTCCATAGTAAGGGAAGTCTCTGCGAAGGGAATCTATCCCTCCAGCATGTTCTATTCATTGTTGTGTTGAGGTTCATATCCCTAGAGCATGTAGCTTGAGTAGATTTGTTTTTGCTAAGATGGAGCATGTTCAACAATTCTGGGTTGGACATGGCTCTGTATGTTAGACAGAGATCACCTCTGAGAAGGTGGTATGCAACAGAGAACAGTTTTAGCTTTTTCAATCGTGCTGCATAGGGCAACTGTTTGAGGCCAGTAATCCTCTTGGTTAGGTACCATTGTGGTCTCTCCATCTACTGGAGATGTCTAGCCAGGTACATTCCAATTGGTGCATTGTACTCAATAATGGGTCTGATGAGGGAAGAGTAGAGGGGCACCATTACATCCTTAGATCTTGATGCGAACCCTTTCATGATCAGATGGGTCACATAGAAGGATTTTCTAACCACTTTGGCAACATGGTTATCAAAGGAAAGCTGACTTTCTACTTGGGTCCCTAGATCCCTTATTTCTTCTTCAGATTTCAGGGGATTACCTCCTATGTTGTAGTTTGCGGGTATTCTGTTTTTTCCAAAGGGGATTACTATGCATTTTTTTGCATTTAGCTTGAGACCATGGCATTGACACCATGCATCAGTCTCATTTAGGCCCTTCTGGAGGATCTTCATGTCGGCCGGAGACTCTATTATAGCACCCAGTTTGAAGTTGTCCTCAAACTTAGCCATAGCCCTTCCGTGCTTGCCTGTACTTCTGAGAAGTATATGCCAAACAGGAGGGGCCCCAGGACAGAGCCCTGAGGCACACCACTCATTACTGGCCTGGATTTGGACATAGATCCCGCTACTCTTACTTTATGGGGTCTGTCTGAGAGCAAGTTTGCGATCCATCTTGTGACGTAAGGGTTTATGCCCAGGCTGGTGAGCTTATCAATAATACCTGAATGGGGAATGGTGTAAAATGCTTTAGCAAGGTCAAGGTAAGCCGTGTGTACCTCCTTTCCCTTATCTATAGCCTGAGTAACTGCCTCAAAGAAATCTACCAGGTTCAGGAGGCATGATCTGCCCTTGACAAAGCCGAACTGTGTAGGGTCCAGCAACTGGAGGTACCCACTCTATCCATTTATGAGTTCCATAATGATTCACTCCATAGCCTTACAGATCAGAGTGGTCAGGCTTATTGGTCGGTAGTTCCAAGGGTCAGTTGTGGCCCCACCCTTGTGTAGCGGTACCACCATTGCCGTGTGTCATTCTATGGGCATATATCCTGTGGAGAGGCTGAGACTGAACAGGGTATTAAGATGCGGGGTTAATTCCTTTTGGAGCCCGCGTATGACACAGCCCAGGACACCATCTGGTCCCATAGAGGCAGTGTTTTAGCTTTAGATAGAGCTTTGTTAACCAATGTATCAGTAATAATTGCACTTACACAATCCCCTGGAATGGTAATAGGCCCTGTAGGTGGTGGTGGTGGGGGGATTTGCACTGAACCTGTCAGCCAAGATGGTGGCAATGTCAGAAGGGTCAGTGTATTTTGTTCCATTTTGTACTAGCTCAGAACAGACCTGAGCGTTGCCATTTAGGTTTTTGACATAGCCATAGAAGGCCTTATGGTTATCCTTGGCATCCTTGGCAACTTTCTTTTCAAAATTAGCTTTAGTTGACTTGATGAGGGCCCTCAATTTCTTACTAATGCTGATCAGGGATGATTTTTCTACTTGAGATTTGGCCTTTTTTTGTATAAGTCTCCTCCTTTTATTGTAAAGTTTGCTTATGGCCGGGGTCCACCAGACTGGTTTCTTCTTGCTTGAGGAAGGAGTCTTGGTTTTATTTGGGATAGCACGGTCCATGCAGTCCTGAAGATGCATATAGAGTGCCTTGGTGTAGGATTCTGCATCCTGAATATCATTATCCTTCTGAAAGAGAATAGTGAAGCTTTCCACTTCGGATGCAAGTAGTTTGAAGTTTGCTTTGGAAAGGTTTTTGACTATGGTTTCTTTGACAGGGGGAGGTGGAGGGGTGAGGATGTCCAGGGTTATCAGTTTGTGGTCAGATCTGACCAAGGAGGGAGTGATAACAGGTAAGGTACAATGGGAGCCCATATTTGTGATGATTAAATCCAATATGTTGTCCCCTCTAGTGGGGGAACATACTAGTTGTTCAAGGGCATTTGAATTTATAAATTTTATGAATCGCTGAGCATAGGAGTTGGAACATTGGTAGTTCGTCCAGTCTATACCAGGGTAGTTGAAATCACCCAAGATTATGGTGTTGGTTAGGACCTTTATATTTTCCAATGTCTCAAGGAATGCAGAGTGAGCATCTTGGGACATGGTGGGTGATCTATAACTGGCTACGACTTGAAATGTGGTTTTGCCTGTTGATAGTTGCGCATGGATGATCTCTGGTACATCATGCTGAGCTACTAACCTGGAGATATGGGTATCCTTGATGAATATGGATACACCTCCGCCCTTTGTACTGCGATCCGGTAACTGAGGCCGGAAGGTATGATATGAATTGTAATCTGGCAGTGCTAGGGTGCTCTCTTGAGCCTTGAACCAGGTTTCCATCACTGCACAAGCATCGATTTTCTCCATGCTGAGGAGAGCCTCGAGTGTGTGCATTTTGAGGTTGAGACTTCTGGCATTGAGTAGCATTACCCTTAGTTTTTGGTTACCTGTGCTGGTTATGGTGGTTGGTTTGTCCTTTGAGCCTTGCCTAAAAAAGGCACTATGGGGATGGCAAGAGCCTTGGCCAGTATTCGAAAACCTAGGGGTGACAGGTGCAACCCATCTCTGTGAAAACAGCGAGGCTTGTCTATCATGTCATCCCAGGCAGACAGACACTGGATCCCCTTAGAATGACACCAGAAGCTTAGCCAATTGTTGAAATTGATCATTTTGTCTTTGTATTGTGGTATCATTCTAGGTGAAGGTAGTATGCTACTCAAGGTCAGGGTCATACCAGCTTGGGCTACATGATCAGAGAGCTCCTCAATGTCTCTTTTTATGTAGTCCAGGGAGGTACATCTTAGATCATTCACATCAACATGTACAATGACAGCATCATACTTGTACTTGTTCTGGAGTGACCTAAGTTCCTGTGTTATTTGGTGGATCATAGCACCCGACAGGTAGCTGACAGTAACCTTCTCCTTGTTCAGCCTGGTGAAGCCTTCTAGGGGTAGTACTTTGAAGTTTGAAGTTGTTTGGGTTGAAGTTTTTTTTTTGTTCTGGATGATTTGTAGTAGGGGGTAGAGATGGCTTGGGTTTTGTATTTTAGTATGAAGGTTGGTTGGTGGTCGCTAAGGGTGTCTGGAAGGACTCCTCTATTGTATGGATTATTGTTCTTATTTATCAAGATCCAATCTAGGAGACTGTCTTTGGTTTTAGTGTTACCTAGCCTAGTGCTTGATTTAATGACCTGGGAGAAGTTGTAGAGATTAACATGGGTGGTGGGGTTAGTAGTTGAGCATGTGTTCCAGCCAGTATTGAAGTCACCTAGGATAATGGTTTCTAGGGCGGGAATATTGCTACCTGGTGGTATATAGCAGGTGAAAATATTCATTGATTTTTTTGTCACTATGTTTGAGTTTGGCTAGAAGAAGTTCAGAATTATTGATGGGGGGATTTTATGGGTCAATAGTGAAAATTTGTAGGTTGTTTTTGTAAAGTAATGCTACCCCTCCCCTTTTTTTGGATAGTCTATCATGATGTAGTACATTGTGCCCTGTTGGGAGGAACTCATTGTCGGGTGTAGCAGGTTTTAGCCAGGTTTCAGGTAGTGATAGTATATCGGGGGAGTAAGTGGATAGTAGAGCATGGAGTAGGTGTACTTTGTTATTGATGCTACAGATATTTAAGCTTAGTAGTAAGAGGCTATTATTTGGTCTTGACATGGGGATTTGGTCAGGTGTGAGACTTGGGATAGATGTGGAGTTGATACTTGGGCTTGGTCCTGGGATGAGGTGTAAGTCAGCTGCTAGGATTAGTTGACGGTTTAAATTATGATGTAAGAGTTTGATAAGTTTAGTTAGGATGATTATCTACTTATTTGTGGCAAGAGATTTGGGAGAGTTTGGGAGGAGTTTCACTGAGATGAGTGGAAGAGAGATATGGTGATATATACTTGGGGTTATGTGCAAGCTGTAGTGCTCAGTAGGAGGGGTGTGAGTGGAAGCATGTTTTCTCGGAGCTGTAAAGGTAGTATTGAGTATGATGTGATAGGAGGTAATGTAGTTTGCTGATATTAGCATAAGGAGGATGGTTAGAATGCATGTAAGGGTGGTGTTTGACCTGTGATAATGGGGGGTGTCATTTTTGTGGGATGGAGTATGTGGGTGGGGTGATGTAGGGGATTGGATGATAATGTGGCATTATCTAGTGTGTGATTGGTGTAAGATAGGTAGGCAGAGTGGTTAGGTATACATCTAGAGGTAGTGGGGGTGGGGGAGAAATGGGAGTAGGGTAGGGAAGTGGAGTGAGCCCGAGCGAGGCAGCACTGAGAACAACAGATACATAGGATTTCAAATAGAAAAAACATCATTGAGCTAGTTAAGCCAAATACTCACTTGTAGTTTTCAAGGATATAAGCCAGTTATAGAATTGTATGGGTTTATAAATGAGTTTAGGAAATAAGCCAATTATAGTGGTATATGAATGTATGTGTGTGTAACATACAATGGAAAAGGGAGAGGACTAGGAGTTTGCTAGAGCACTATAATGTAGTAGCTTGGCAATATCTAGGACTAAGTGCCTTAGTTAGGACTTTGGTGGTGATGGGAGACTGCTACCAGGATGGGGGCCAACAGCAGATAGCACCTGGTGTACTACTAGTCTTGCTAACAATTTGTTACAGGATTAGATAATGACCTTTGGTTATAAAAGTAATCAGGTAGTATTCAGTCAGCAATATTCAGGGTGGGAGATTAAGTTCCTGATGCAGTGGATGCCCTGTGGAATAAAAAGATAGGCAGGGGTGAGTCAAACAACAATAGCCTGGTAAATAATTATTGCTATGATAACATTATGGGATGGGGTAGAAATAAGGGGAGGGTGATGTTATAGCTCATAAGTGTACACGAAGGCAGATTACAGTAGGATGTTTCCTGATAAAATATTTGTCTATACAGGATAAAGGTATAATTCAAAGCTAACAGTGGCTACAGGGTGAAGGTATTCTGTACTTGATTTACATCTATGGATGAGTCGTACACCAGATCACAAAAATTACATGTATGACTAGTAGGTGGCACTATTAGTTAGGGAAGGTCATAGTAATGGCTAGTTGATGGTTAAATCTGGTCGTACAGTATGCCCTGGTTAAGAGGCATGGAATTAACAAGAATGTCACTCTTACGCCAGGAAAATTGTTTTTACAGTTCCTATGCTATTGTTTGTTAAAAAAATATAAATAACAGCACGACCATAAGTGGTCTCTATGGTTGTATGGGGTTCTGTTCAGCAAGGAGCTAAGGGTAGTGAGAGCTAGTGTCAATTAATCCATATACCTGCTAGAGAAACCTAAGGTTTCTGCAGAGCCAGCACTCTACAGTGATAGCAGGAGAGGTTAAATGCAGGGTAGCTCAGAGGGGGACTGTTTTTAGTAAACAGTGTACTGTTCAGTCAGTCGCTTTCTGGTTAGGAACAGTACTCTAGGTGGGTTTGTTCTAGCTAGCATGTAAGAGGATATGCATGAGAAGCTATTAATTTCAACACTGACAGTAATCAATGGGGTTCAATGTGGCTATTTATTTAGCACAAACGCATCAAAACATACAAATGTACCCCCCAAGCTATTCTCTTAATACAGCCACCCCAAAATACCAAGAAGTTCAAACTAGATAAGACAATAAAAACTCACATTGATCAACTTCAAAAAATAATTAGATTTCAACATTTAGAGAACATTGCCACCCTTTTACAACCTATGTACAATAACCCTAACATTTTAATAAGTAATATAATAGATCTATCTTTTTTACCTTTATTAAAAAAACTGTTTAAGCTGGCATTTTATAGCTAATGAATTTATTTCACTCACACATCTTCCAACTCATTTAAATATTTCTAAAGGTTACCTCCTTATTCTAAACATTCAGTTGATACAAGGCTTACTCTCACCTAAATCCACCTCTTTAGTGTATAAAATGTAAATAAACATAACATTTTTATAATGAATACTTGTCTGTTTCCTACTGGCACAAACACGGCCCCTGCTATCAAACAACAATTTCATACAACAACTTATAACTTCACAATACTAAACATATTCTTATTCTATGATACTAAATGTACAATAAATAACACTTGTCTCATCCCAACCAAAATCTCACACTATAACCAAATATTTTCCAGAAATTGCACTGCATGTGGTCTACCATGTGCTGACAGTCTGCATTTTTTGGAACTGCACCTACACCAAAAAACTCCAGTCAGCAGCTCAATCTAAAATTCAGACAGCTATTCCTGGCTTACAGCCATTATCTTGGCACTTTGCTAAGGCAAACTTCTTAAGTGATGGTTTGTCAAAATGATATGTGACTCAGAGAATTCTCCTTCTTTGGAACAGGCTTCCCATTTATGTGAGTCACAGCTCTTCCCTAACCCTATTCAAGAGAAACCTGGGCCAGTGGATGGGAACTTGGGAATACAACCCAGGTCTAGTTCCTATGTCTTTAATGGACAGAGGTAGTCTATAAATTATGCCCCAGCTTACATATAACCCTTAAAGTAACCTCTAAGGTGCATAAACTTGTGGGATACAATTGGGATACTTGACTAGGCGTATAAGAGCCCTATTGTTTGTTTACCATAATATAAAACTTTGAACATATGAACCTATGATGGAGGCATTTATTTTATAGGGTACTGCCCTTCCTAGTTTTTGCATGATTTTCTTTGTTTTTTTGTAAAACCTATTGATATTGGGATGCCACCATGGTAGCTTATTCTTTAAGTTTGCCCTCCACTTATCCTGGGTAGGTACACTGTCTCTCTGCAGTGATTTATATGAATGTATAAATTTTCTGTGAACAATTCTTTATAGGCAGTGGTGTGATCAGAGTTTGGGAGTTTGGAATTTTGCCAGGGTGTCATTTAATAGTACAAAATTTGCTTTAGAATAGTTTCTAAATGCTACATTAGCTGAGGCCATGGTTTTATTTTAAGTTCAGATAAGAAAGCTTTATTGTCTGACCTGACCAGAAAGGACAATACATGGGGGGTGGGGGTGGGGGTTAAAATTTTCCCATGTTTACATAGACCAGGTCTAGGATGTTAATACCCTTAGTAGATATATGTACTTGCTGATCCAGGGTATTTGCATTTACAAAGTCCAGGAACTGCCCCATTATAAACTGGGAATCATACATTTATCTTATTTATTTAACATTTGTTTATCGGGAAGTCTGACTGGGACAGAGCCCATTTTCAGCGGAAGCCCAGGGAGAAATGCTCCAGACACATCTATGGAATGATCCCAAACATGCAACCTGTTCACCTGTTCATAGGTAGTTTGGTGCTGGGTTGAATGGGGAGTGACTATAACATGTTTAAGTAGGTGTTATGGGTTTTCTGGGTTAAAAAGAGGGAGCTATAACTTCCAGTGGTATGATATGGGACTTTAACTAGGGTAATTTGGATGTGGAGAAGCTTAAGTGAGTCATACTCCTTTAGCAGTCTTGAGGTGTATTTATTTTTGATATAAACTGAAAAACCTCCACCTTTTATTTCTTCTCGAGCAATAGCTGGTGTAGATCTGTGAAAGGCATTATAGCACTGCCCTGACAGGGTGCCTCCCATGGCTTTAAACCATATCTCAGTAATGTCCCTGATGTCTACAGTCTTCAGGGTAACGAGAGCCTGGAGGGAGTGGCGCTTCTTGTTTCAACTCCTGGTATCGAGCGTTAGCACCTTTACATTTTCTTGGCTTGTTTTTTGTTATGCCAGAAGGCTAATTGGATTAGCAGTGCTTAAAAAGGCACTGCAGTGATGGACAAGATTTCAGCCAATATTTGAAAGCCTAGAGGGGACAGATACAAGCCATCCCTAGCAAAGTAGCATGGTGTGTCAGTCATTTCCTCCCAGGCTGACAACTATTTTACCTTGTTTGAATGACACTAAAAATTAAGCCAATTATTAAAGTCAATAATCTTCTATTGATATTGTGGCATGATCCTTGGAGAGGATAACATGCTGCTCAATGCTTGGCTCATACCAGTCTGGGACACACAGTCTGAGAACTTCATCATGTCTTTCTTCATATGATCCAAGGAGATGCATCTCAGGTTCTTCATACCCACGTGGACAATGAGTGAGTGAGTCATACTGGTACTTGTAGTTTAATGACCTAAGTTCTTTTGCATAATCTTGGGGATCCTGGGTCCTCATAGGCAATTGACTGTGAATCTCCTTAGTCTTGTGAGTGGGACATCTATGTGTTTCACACTGGAGTATTCTATGATCAAATTATTGTGTTGCGAGGTGGTTTGCCATATGAGTTTAGAAGTTGAGACAGCATGTGATGTGGCTGCATGAGTTGTGGTGGGGGGTTTTTAAGTAGACTGCTTTTTAGGTTGCTAAGGATGTTTATTGTAAGAGCAACATTTCAAAGGCCTTGGGGGTTTCGGAAGATTACATTTCAGAGACGCAGCGTATGCTGGTCTATATGGCTGGACCACTTTATATGTGGTGTAGTGAGTATTACTAAAAGACTGTTTGGTATTAAGTGCTTGCATGTGGGAGCCTTGCCTCCAGTGACATTGCACAGATACATCTCTAACATACTTCATCAGTTTGTTTAAGAATTAAATTGTTGTTTGTAAACCTGAGACAATTGCTACATTCCCTCAGGATGCGTATATCCACCAAACACTGTGCCAATAGTATGAAAATACACATCTATGGTTGCAGATCCTTATTATGTGATATACAAGGTGGTAGTACAAGAGCGTCTACAGCTGGCTAGCTTATGTGCTGTAACATTATAAGTTATGAGGAGAACTGTCAGGGGCTGTACTGATGGGGTGGTATTCCTCAATGTACAAACTAGTTGTTCTTTGTGCAACTAACTACTGAAGAAATTTCAGAGGTAGTTTTATAGGGAAATGTTCGGACTAATCTCCTGTGTCTATACAAGGCATTACTAACCTCTGCTGTGCAATGAGCACTATTGCTGAAATGCAACATCTATGTAGCAGCAGAGAAAAAATCAAAACCAAGAAAAAGGACCTACTAACCAATCAGAAACAGCATAGTATTCTGTCCTTTAAGTAATCCTGGGACAAGAAATGCCTCACGTCCCCTATACGCTTACTGGAGTTAAAATGCCAAACAGTATACAATGCAAGTGCAGAAGCAATGCCAAATTACTTATTAGTCTTGTTTTGGGACGTATTTAAGCAAAAATCACTTTCCATGTCTTATGGTGTGGATGCCAAGTGCTGTTGAGCTCTTTGGGAATGAGCCAAGTGTCGTGCAAAACTGACTATAAAGCAGCAGAAAAAAATTCAAAACCAAGGAAGAGGGCCCTCAGGCCATTTGAAAGCAACACATCTTTCTGTACTTTAAGTAATCCTGGACCAAGAAATGTCTCAGGCCCACTCTACTCTCATTAGAGCTTAACCAAAGCTGTTCTAACTTAAGATAACAAAGAAGTGTAAAAAGTATAAATTTGACAAGACATACAGTTTTATAATGCAATTAAAATGTCACATTGTGTACAATTCAAGTGCAGAATAATTAAAAAGTTCTTTCTGTTCTTGCTTTAGGCTGTATTCAAACAAAAATTACTTTCTGTCAAATGACATGGTCACCAAGCATGGCTGTGCTCTGATGGAATTAGCCAAGCATCTCACAAATGAAAAACCTATACAGCACCACAGACAAAAATGAAAAACATGGAAAAGAGTCTTCTGACCTGTCAGAAACAACACATCCTTCTGTTTTCTAAATAAGCCTTGACCAAGAAATGTCCCTGGTCTCTTCTAATTTCGTTAGAGTGCAATCAAAGCTGTTGTAATTTAAGATGTTAAAAATACCAAAATGTGTAGATTCAACACGAAATGCAGATCAATAATGCAGTTAAAACACCAAACAGTATACAGTGTACATGCAGAAGCAATGACAAAGTACTTAGCAGTCTTGTTTTAGGCTGTATTCAAGCAAAAACAACTTTCTTTCTCAGGTGGTGTGGTCACCAGGTGTTGCTAAGCTCTTTGGGAATGATCCTTCCAGACATCTTGATTTTAGACTTGTGTCTCCATCAGAACATCTACAGGCTAGGGTGAAAGATTTACTTAAAATACAGAATGGTGTTGGAAGTTGAATGAGGATGGTATAAGGCCACCAGTGATGTGCAGAACATGCATACATCCATTAACCATCTCAGTGTAATATAAGTTTGGCTGGATGAAGTATAATTTGTATGATGCAAAGGAAATGCCTTTTGCCATTTGTCAGAGATTTGGGATGCATGGCTAGGCTTAAAAAGGCCCTTGTGGTCATTAGCCTAATAAACACCTATGAACCTATGCTACAGAGTTCAGAATGTGTTCTAACTAAAAATGCCTCCTTAGCAGATACAACATAATACGATGTGAGAAAGGATACAGCTATGGGGACCACTGCTGCCCCCACCTATGCTTACCTAGCAATGCATTACTGACAATACCTATTCATTGCAAACACACTTTACAATAACTTTGGCAAGTGCATTGGCCTATGGAGACAATACCTGCACGTCCTACTAGTAATCTAGGAAAGATCATTATGGGTTGTGGTACCAATTTGTGTTGTATGAAATACCTTCCATCTTGAGTTTAAAGCTCAGGTTATCCAGCAACACATTGCTTTTTTGGATAAATTGGTTAAGGTCAAGGTTGAGGAGTGTTTTTCCACTACTTATAGAAATGTTCTTTGATAACAGTTTGTCAAAACCACAAGTACTTTAGTTGTATAGGCTGGAAGTGCACCACAGTGTTTTTTTCACTTTTCCTCACTGTTATGCAACTATGAAATGCTGTATATAACAGAAGAAGTGTGGGGTGAAGTCTTCCACACGAGAGATGATGCAGACATTTTTTTTCTCTTTTTATTGCAGTTTTGCTTTACATTTCCTGAATTAGAAAAATCAGTGAAACATAGCTCATACTGCAGCGATCTAAGATAGGTGAACCTAAAATACAGTATTAGGTACAAGACGTTGTCATGCTAAGCACATACACCTATAGATCATGCATGTTAAATGTATATGCACACATAATAAAAAGCGTGAAGTTAAATATGGGAGACATAAAATAGATGTTTACCGTGAGGCTATGATAAACAAGTTTTGCATTCAGTTATAGTGGAGATTCAACAAATGGATAGGCCTGTTAAGTTAAATACTGCCTCAATGTGTACAACACATTCAGAACAATTAGATTTCTTAGTATGTAACACTCATGTGTTGGGATAGTTAGCAACAACATTAATCAAGACTAGCATTTACTTAATAATAATTATGTTTGTAGGCAGTGATATGTAATATACTTTGTAGGACAGCAGTCTAAACTGCAACAGTAATTTACAAAGAAGATGAGCCAAGTACATTAATGCAGTTTGTTGCCAATGAAGATAGACTAACCGCACCTAAATGCAATGATACAAAAGCATGACATTGTATCCACTATTCCTCAGGGTCAAACCCCTGTCACTGGTCCCAGAAAATGAGTGCTACAACACAACAGCTGCCACATACAACAGATACACAGCATACAGGAAATCACCTATGGCAGCCAGCACTGACTATGCAGGGATCTATAGGCTTAAATAAAAACAGAGTATCAGGAAGACACCTGTTAGACAGAATAACCTATTTATTAAATGCAGTAATGTGTCCAGAAGGCATGGTAAACCCTTGGTATATGATTCAGGGCATTGTTGTCCATCCTCTGCTTCTCATGTCTGGAGCTGGCAATGCAGATCACCAAATCAGTGCCTGCACTTTTCACCAGTATATGTGATGCTAATCTTCGTGGACAGAAGAGGTGCCATGTCATACTGGGACCTGCATAGATCCAATAGCCACTTACTGTGTAGGGGCTACAACATAATTATGCTGTCCTCCACACACCAGGTGAGCATTGTAAATGGGCACCCTCATCAGCAGCCATCTTCATGAATGCAAAAGAAAACATAATGGCAGCATGCGAATCGTGCCCAACACAAGTATCTGAATCATATGCACAGCACTCTAGAGCCTTGCAGATGTCAGCTACATGCACTAGCACAGCTTCCATACATGAGTGTGCACATACAGCATGCTGATGATGTGCTGCAGAATCTACCTGTTACAGGTGCACCTCAGCAAAATGCAATGATTCATAGACAAAGGGAGAATTTAGATTAATTAACTTAAGTGAGGTGCAGACTAATATATAAAAGCAACCTTTACAGGTGAACCACCATTCTGAATTTCAAGACATACTTTGAGAAAAAAGAAACAGAGTAATTAATTCACCAGCTTGAATCTACTCCAGCCAGCAGAAGAGCAATAATTTCATAGGAGATGTCCACAGAAAGTATGCAGTAGTTTACATTAAAGTGGTAAGAGATTTATTAGCAGTGTCATGCAACATGCATATCTCCATGTAGAAGCCCTCCTATTAAAGTATGATCATTAGGTTAAGAGCTCTGTGCAGTAGTACATATGGTATCACAGGCACCTATAGCTATAGTCTAGTGCACTTGTTCACGTTTTGCATACAAACCAAATGGGGATGGATATGCAGTGACACAGGGAAGCCACCCTATCCCCAGCTAGGCAGCCCTAAGCAGTGGGCAGAACATATGAGACCCCCCCCAGTTTGTCTATCTTGAAAAACTCTGTAGTGTCATCCTGTGCCATCCTGATGTCACTGTTGCATAGCTACCTCTGCACCCAGTTTTTTTTTTGTTTTAGCTCTCCAGGTATAAACATGTCCACCAAAGTTGGAAGATGGCAGAGGCTGGACAAGGTTAGCCCTGCAGAGAATAATATCTTACTACATGAACTCAGAACACACAACCAATGTCTGTTTGGGAGAGAAAACAGCCACCACCCTCTGTGTGACAGTGTGAGGGAAGGAGTGATGTGTGACATCGATGACATGGGCGGGGCAGCACCACACATCAATGTGACATCATTGTTGAAAGGCTGTAAATGACTTGATACAGTGACCCTCACAACTGACACAAACAAGCCTGAAAAGATATTAGGTAGGTAAGAAAGTATGAGAAATGGTACAGTAAACAGGTGTGACAATGAACTGCTAGTGAGGGCAATAAGGTATGTAGATTAGGTAGCAAGATTTGGGGAGGAATACAGCATGGTGTACATGGGGTAGAATTAAAAGTAGATAGAACATGGATCAAGTATGGTCTTGATATTTGTTGAGATATGCAGTAAAAGTATTAGGATAAAAATGAGAGAGCAGAGAGAGAGAAAGCTTATCTGACATAAGATGCAAGTAACTGCTTGGAGAGATTGGTTTAATTTGAGTATAGCGCTAGTTACAGTAGGTTTAAAATTAGATATAATGCTAGTTACAGTAGGTTTAAGATGAGGTATAGTATTGGTTACAATAGGTTTAATTTGAGGTATAGTGCTAGTTACAGTAGGTTTAAAATGAGATATAGTGCTAGTTACAGTAGGTTTAAGATGAGGTATAGTGTTAGTTATATGGGTGAAGACTGGGAGAAGAAAAATTGTTGGACAGTGAAGGTGTGATTATATATGGAAGTAAGAAATTGGACATGGCCTATAGAAGTGCAAAGAGAGATAACAGTGATACAAGTGCAAGGATGACTAGTGGATTATAAATGGAGTAGAATAACATTATAACCACAAATAGTGTATACTATTTAGGTCAGAAAGTGATTATGCTAATGTCTGCGAATGGTTAGTTTAAAAGAAAGAATAAAAAATTGAATGCAAGATGGTAACAGAATGACAATGATAGTTTGCAATTACTAGTTTGATTGATGAAAAGGGAATGGATTATTGGCTGCATGTATTATTAGGTGATATAAAAGAGGTAGAAGAAGACAGGTTTAAATGTAGACATAGTGGGGGGTGTGGGATTTAGGGTAGGGTAGGAATTCAGAATGATCCTGAAAAAAGAAAGGGCAAACATAACAAGGCCCACTAAGAGCACAGCAACTAGCCATCTACTTGCAAGGAAATAAAAATGTTTTTTTTCTAACAAGGGAGTTATACCCAAAATTATAACCATATAATAGAATTATATTAGAAAATAATGAAGGACACAGTGGATTCTGTCCTGACTGTAAGAATACAGGTAGCGCTGTTCTATATTTGTATTTACTAAGAATTTGAAGTAGCTTTTAGGGTTTAGAGAAACAAGACAAACTTTTAATACTCCAAACATGCAGAAGGTTACATATATTGGCCAGGCACATGCAGGTGACAAGCAGAATAGGCATATACTGCTAATGTTTACAACTTAGGTCAAAACATTGAATTAAAAGGAAACTTACAGAGAACATTATTTCCGTTTTAAGGCTTTATAATAAAACATTCCTCGAGATTCAGTACACTCCATGCAATAATAGTGTTATTCTTGCACTGAGTGTACCATGGCCGTGTAGAACAGCAGCGCACCTTGCATAATAATGAAGGTGCGCTGCTGTGTTATCTACATGGACACGATCCATGTACAAGTGCAGGGAGCATGTCCGAGCAGTGCTTGCACAGTATACATGCCCCCTGTACTCCAGAATTGCCGTACGGCAATTCTAAAGCATTTACAGTGTTCACAGACACTGTTATGTCAACATAACAGTGTCCATAGACAAAATAAGTAAAGTAACACAAAAGCACAGCCCCCACCATAATGGTCCAGGACAGATAATGTCCAGAATGTTATGCCAGTGTACATGCTGGCATACCAAATAAGTAAGCATGTTTCTGAGAGGAACATTTAAATCAATTCTCCCATGTATGATGTAGTTGTCTAGATGTCCTGCCCTAAGATGCAGAAAGCAATGTGCATACCCCTACAGTAAATAAAAATAAAACACATATTTAATTTTTTTCTGCATGCAATAAAGTGCAAGCATAGCTGAGCGGGTGTGCGTGTCACGCAGCTATGCTCAGCCTAGCTTACACATCAAAAGGAGTTAAATAGAAATATACGGCCAAAATATGAAATGCCAGATAGTGTAGTAGTTAAAGCGTTCGCTTTACATGCAGTCATTCATGGTTTGATCTCCAATGAAGGCTTTTCACTTTTATATGTGAAAGCAGTATTCATTTTTTTGTATAATTAGGTAGTAAATAATATAGATTTGTCAACCAGAGTAGTGTAGTAGGTCCAAATGTGAGGTGTCAGCCTAATAAAGTTGTGAAACTCCCATATAAACACAAGTGTCCCATACAGTATAGTCACACAAAATGTAATGTAATGAAAGCACATAGGAGATGTTATGGAAGGTCAACATACATATCATAACAAGTCATTAATAAGGAATGAACCCCACAATCCTGATAGTTCATAAAATGAAAGCTGAACAATGAATGAAACACCCTCTCCGAACAAGGAGTACGCCTAGAAGGACGTAAGATAGTACCTAAAAACTTTACTTCAGATGACATAAATTGTACTTTTCACTTTTAACCTTAAACCCTGCTTCCTGTAGTGTTTGAAGGACCTGCATCACCTTAGCTAAATGCTGTTCTTTTGTTTCGGACTGTATCAGTATGTCATCAATATAATGCAAAATAGAATCATCAGATTATAAACCCTGTAGTATTTGTCCAACTATTTGGTGAAATATAACCGGACTGTTTTGAAACCCCTGCGTTAACCACATCATGACATATTGTTCATTTTGAAAAGTAAAGGCAAACCTTTGCCAATCTTTTTCTTGCAATGGCACTGCAAAGAAACCATTAGCTATGTCTATGACCGTAAAACACTGACTTTGTGGTTTTATCCTTGCTGCAAGTTCTGGAACCCCTGGAATCAAATGAGCCCGGGGAGTCGTGAATTGGTTCACTTTTTGTAAATCAGTAACCAGTCGGTAAGTACCATCTTTCTTTTTAACTGGCCATATGGGTGAATTGGTAGGGTTATTTTTCTTTTGAATTATTCCTACATTAAGCCACCGTTGTATACAATTTTGCATGTCTGTTTCTGCTTCCTTTGGAATTGGATACTGTTTTTGAAACGGTGGAATAAAATCCTCATCATTACCTACCAAAACTGCTTCCTTTAGATTCCCGCAGTCTGTGGGCCCTTGAGACCACAATGTAGGGAACTGCTGTTTTACCTTTGACCACACTTTATTGTCAGTAGGACTGACAGTATGTCCCGTCTTAGAACTGGTTGGTACATGTATTGCCTTAATCATGCACACCATAGGACCCTGTCCTTGCCATATGACACCATTAGGAAGGTCTATGACAATTCCCATTTTAGATAATATATCCATTCCCAAGATTGTGGAAGTGTAAGAGTTATGCATCAAAAATACCCCTTTTACTGGCTCCCCTTGACAGGTGAATTGTACTTGTACAGGTTTACTACCTAAAGCTAAACATCCAGAGCCATTAAACCCTGAAATACATACATGTTTAGATAAGTCAGGAGGCAAATGCCTACCTGTTACTCAGACGCCCGCTCCTGTATCAAGAACATCTTCCCACAGGTTCCCCTCTACCCAAATGTTAATAAGTGGGTGTCCATCTTTTCCTGTTTTGAAATTGGTCAAGAAAGAGACTTGGGTAGGGGGGGTCACACCCCTATAGTGCATCTATTTCCCACCCTGAGTTGGTGGTATGGGACTGCAAAGGAAACATTTTCAGTGTTTCTTCGACTTCAGCACAGTCAACATAAGAAGATTGGTTAAGTTCATGCTGCAAGGCCATGTGCTGCTGATAATTAGGATTAACTGGACCCTCAGGAACAAGATCAGAAGGAACAGTGACATCCTGAGTATAGACCATATTAACTGGTACTTTAGTAGTAGGTATTACACCATCCCCTTGCTGTACTGGAAATACTGAACTTTGAGTATTTGTGGTATATAGGGGCTGCTGCTGTGATCCCCCATTACCTTCTATCACATATTGCTGTGAAGTGTACTACTGTGTTTGTCCCTCTGGCTACATTCCCCGCTGCTGTCATGGTCCTTGTGGTCTCTCAAAATTTTTTACGGTAAGAAATTTACCCTTTGCCTCTTGTTCCTGGCACCATCTGCGATAATATTTACAATCATTTTTAGTATGACTTACCTGTTTACAGGAATAACAAATAGGCTATCGCTTTGGATGATCCTCTATAGATTGAGTAACTTGAGAAGCTAGCTGAGAGGCTGGGGGAGCTGATGCTGCCCATTGTTGCCCCTGTATAACTTGCCCCTGATATGATTGCCCTGTCACTTGCTGTGATTACCCTGTCATTTGCTGTGGGACATACTGTCCCTGATTAAGCCATCTTCCATATCCCCTCCACCTCACTTTACTCACATTGGGCGCAGAACGGGGAGTGTAAATCTTTTGCATATGACTAGCATTATCTTTGCACATAATATGTGCTCTTAGTAATTTGTCTACTAAGTCTGTGAGTGTGTTTGAAGATTCCTCATAAATAAGTTTGATATCCCCTGGGACACCATCCAAATGATTTAAAAAAGAGTGCATAAGAGCCTTTTGAAAATCTGCATTTTTTTAAATTCTTCTCATCACTGTCTTTAATTAGCATGTATGTCAGCTGGTAATGTTCAGCTTGCTCCTCTAAGGTGTCACAGACAGTCATTTGAAACTGATCTAAAAGTGCTGGTGTAAGATATTGCCCTCTAGTATAAGCTAGCAATACTGCTGTCATTCTTAAATGTTTAGTTTGTATTGGATACTGCTTTTGCTGAATATAAGCCATAAATCATTGAGGAATAAAATTCCAAAAGCAACGATTAAGTGTATCATTCCATACAGTGCCTACAGTTTTAAGAACCCAAGCTTCAAATGTAATCATGTTATTTAAAATACCCTTCTGTTCATCACACTTAGGGAGAGTTTCTAACATCCTAAACTGATGATAAACTTCAGCAGAAAAAACAGCTGAAGCTATAACAGGACTGGTAACACCAGTTTCTGTCTGATATTTTTCTAACAAAGCTTGTAATCTGAATAAATTTTGATTAGCTAAATCTTCTGCCTTGGCAGCCACAGATTTTTGTGTCTGTAATCGAGCTTTTAGTGTGTCTATTTCTTGTCTTGCAACAGAGACGTCATGTCGTGCATCAGCCAGCTGCTTATCATGTGTCTGTTGTGAACGGAAAATTTTATCCATTAATCCTTCTATCATACCAATAGCTTTATTACCTTTATCACAAACTGTGTAAAGTTCTTAAGTTCAGTCTGTGCAACGTTTAAAAACTGAGCAAAATCTTTTGTACATTCAGCAGAATCAGTATTTATCTTACTAGATGCATTCCACGTATCACAGTAAATTTTAAAATGGCCCACTAGGTTAGGACCTTGCTGTTTAGTAACATCAGCAATCTAATCCTTAAATTCTTGTAAATCAGACTGTAAAGTACAAACTTTGATATTTACATCACCCTCCAACAAGTCTGTTGCAACAGGATATATAGAAACAGGAACCATTGTCTGTGCTTCAAGCATTACTTTACCCTGGTTTTGTTCCAGGTTTTGTACAACACGCTTATGACAGGACATACAAAAAGCAACATTTAAATCATTACAAATGGCATATTTTTGAATATTCTGTGCAGGCATAGCAGGAGACACTTTTGCTTTATGCACATACCAATCATAGGTAGCAATCCATTTGCATAGTGCAGGGTTATCTGTTTTTCCTAAGAAAGACTTACATGTGCTAACATGCTGATCATACCATGTCTGTAAATAATTCCATACATCTACATATGACTCAGAAACATCAACAGTAAAAGATGTGGTGCACTTCTTGGCATTTTCATGACTTGCAGTCCACCAGGCAATGGACAATGTAGTAGGAAAAAAGAAGAGTCGACTCAAAAGAACTGTGCAGGAATGTCACACTGAGAGGCACCTCTCCAGGTCACACCTCCCTCTTTTGTAAAGAAGAGTTGACTCAAAAGAAGAATTGTGCAGGAATGTCACACTGTGAGAGACACCTCTGCAAGTCACACCTCCCTGTTTTGTTCAAACTGGCCTGGTCTCACCACTGTAAAATTTATGTCACTACCCTAAAAGGTAGTCTGTAACATTACTCAATGAAGACAATTGAGACGGTTCAGTCTGATATGAACATTCCTTTACTGCATACGAAGTAAGTATCTAGTATAACAATAAAAGACACACGTGTAACAAAACCGTACTTCAGCTTACAGCATTAAACTGTAAGAATCAATGTCCTCCATACAATAAAGAAGTCCAAACTTTATAGTCTCTTTCTTGCCTGCATCAGCAGTTTAGAGAATTTGCCAGAATAATAAGTCTTTCCTTTGAAGCTGGTCTGCTAACAGTTTGTTTCCCATATTTCAAACATTCCGTTCCTGAAGAATAACTCCTCGGCCTTGCTCTTTTCTTGCATGTCCTGTTGACGAGACACAGCTGCAAACAAGAGTTCATTTTGACCTGCTTGTAGAGAATAAATTTCACAAAGTGCATAGTTTATAAAGATAAAATATTTTACTTCTGATTTCTAATAACAATGAATGCCAAGCTATATGCTTTTTGCCAAGAGTTTAAACTATGTGCACTTTATACTGCACTGAAAAGCAGAGTATTTATTTTACATTTTCAGACAAATCCACTGAAAGCCATTTTTAAGTTGTTCACTGCTGAAAGCAGAATATGTAAAATCTCACAGTGATGTACAGGGTATATATCAATAAAAGTGTCAGTACCTGTCAAAAAAAGTCAAAACCCCGAAATGGATGTGTTTACTTTGGTATGTGGTGGTATGAATCGAATTGTGTACAGGTTCTGCACAGCAACTGTAGCTCTGAAAGCATTAAGTAATCAAGGCTCATCTGACAAAGATTGTCGAGTTGTAAAAAAGGAGATTAACTATATGAAATGTTACATGCACCAGATCTGATACCTGAATAGTAATGTTTTGTTCACCAGTGTTTTCCAGATTGTGCTATGTCAAGGTACGAATACACAGTATAAGAACTATCTGCCATGCATGAATGTCAGAATTACAAGGTCAGAGTGTACAACCAAGAGAGTATTAGGCAGAAAACAGTCAAACAAGAAACAGCAGTTTCTCAATAGCTCATTCTGATGAAACACAAACGTTGTTGTATTTTTTGCACAAACAAGTACAGTTTGAATCCTGGGAGTGGTAATAAGCTGTATGCATAATTTCACCCAGGAATTTGTGAATATGTATAGAAACAGTCAGGTAGCGTTAACAGAAGTTTCCTCTACAGGTCTGCCAGATAAGAAAAGGTATATCTTAGCTGTAAGAAGGCTGTACTTATACACTGTGTACAACACCCACTGTCCAAACCCAAGGCTGCAAATGACAGCAAGATAAGTACATACACCAAGTAGTCTCCTCCAAGAAATTTCCCTCAAGTGTCACATTGTCACAGCTAGTGGTCACTGCCACCCACACCCCCCACACCCAGGGTGACTGATAAAAATCAAAGTAGAGTATGGCAGTAGTACACACACACACACACATACACACACACACGCACACACGCACACACACACACACACACACACACACACACACACACACACACACACACACACACACACACACACACACACACACTATGAGTGCACATATGTAACCCTGACTGTGAGAATATGGGTAGAAACAGTCATCTACTGTAAACCAGAACTTCTTCCACAGGTCTGCCAGGTAAGAAAAGGTATGAATTAGCTGTAAGAAGGCTATAATTATACACTGTGCCAACCCAAGGCCATAGGTCAATGTAAAGTGAGGTAATAACCTGGAGAGTAATGATTAGAGCAATGATTATTAAAGCTGTGAGCAACTGAAGCCTATGCAGTTGTTAATTGACATCTCTCTCTCTCTCCCCCACCCTATCTGCACCAATATTCTAAACGCATAAATCAATGGGTATGTTTTTCATCAAACCTACTGTTGGGACATGTGTCCTATTGTTCTACAAATATTTAAATGTTTGACTATTAATGTTCCCTGTTCAAATACTATCACTGGTGGCCTGTTGCTATCAATGTAACCTGCATGACTTTATAATGCCCACTGTGGTTCCATATATGCAGGTGTTCTGTTTGCTATGCAACTGTTCCAAATATGTTGTTTTGGGTTAATGGGAATACCCATGCATGCTGTTATAACTAATCTTGGAATGTGTTTTTCATGACTAACCAACATATGTTATACAACTGCAACACCATAGCACATTTGGAAAGGTGGATCTCAGCGGATCCGCCTATCCCATCTCAACTGGCTCTGGCACCAGGCCCCAGCACATCTGGGACCCACCCTGAGATCTCCTTGCCTGTTGGTCCTGCACCACCTTCGGGTGGAACCACCTCAGGGGATGGGCATGGACAGGACACTGTCATCCACCTCAGGGGATGGGGCCTACCCCCCCGTCACCTGTCATAACATCCAGGGATTGGTAAGTAGCAAGCTTAGAAAGGAGTTCAGAGATCTGCTATGCCAACTTGAGGGTCACATGGCACATCTTGAGGGTCAGCCTGCCCCTCCTGCTCAGCTCCCAGCACAGCCACCTTTGGGGCCAAGAAGTTGTAGTGGTGACTGCCCATAGGTGGGGACCTCAGTCCCACTGTATCCATTTGGGGGCTCATGAGTGTCCGAATCCCAACCACCCTCCCCGTCCAAGTGTTTACCCCCCACATGTGTCATATACTGGGTCTATATATCATATAGTTGAAGGTACGTAACTTTGAACACCTAATGGTCGAACCATTATGTTCGAAGTTACATAACTTTGACTACCTAAAAAAAAAAAAAAAAAAAAAAAAAAACATAACAAAATAAACTGTTGTAAGCAGGGGGCAAGCCCTCCTACACCCCCCATGGAGGAAAGCCCCCCACCCCCCCGCTATTTAAATATACCAACTCTGAGATCGCACCACATTGAAGTGAATGGAAACCTCCACCTATGGATATTTAAATTCACACGCTCAAACTTTTACAAATTCGAACATATGGTTTCGACCATATGTGGTTTGAACTTGTAAAAGTTCGATGACATGACAGGGACCCTCATATACCACCCCTGTCTGCTGTCTTGGCTGTCTTGTCTTTCTACCCAACCTATCTCCCCAAATATACCTACTATCCTTCCCCAACATCCCACTCTCACCTTATAAAAAAAAAAAAAAAAAAAAGGGCAATCTGTTCCCACAGCTGTCTTGGCTGTCTTGTCTTTCTACCCAACCTATCTCCCCAAATATACCTACTATCCTTCCCCAACATCCCACTCTCACCTTATAAAAAAAAAAAAAAAAAGGTCAATCTGTTCCCACAAAAAAATGTCACTCCATACATAGCTGTCCATTTTACACACTGGATACATGTAATCTGGTCTAATTGCCTTAACAACACATTACTGTTGCCCTCACCCCTCTCTCATAGGTTCATAGGTAGGTACTAGGCTATCTGCCCAAGGGCCTAATTAAGCCTAGCCTACAAAGATCCCTGTCTTACGCCACCCAAGAAAGTTATTTTCCTGTGCCACTGTCGAGCAGAGCTAAAAAAGTCATCCCTGGGGTGTATTTCCTATTTCCCAACCACTCATCAAGATTTTTCTTGAAGAGTGCTAATAAGGAGCATAGTTGGGAGGCTTGTTCCAGAGTATGGGAAGTCTCTGGGACAGGAATCTATCCCTCCAGAATGTCCTGTTTATTGTGGTGACAAGAGTGTGTAGCTTGGCGGGATTGGGATTTCTTTAGCTGTAGCATGTCCAACAGCTCTGGGTTTGACATAGCTTTATATGTTAGGCAGAGATCACCTTGGAGTAGGCGATATGCTACAGAGTAAAGCTGGAGCTTTTTGAGTCGATCAATGTAGGGCATCTGTTTGAGACCAGTAATCCTCTTTGTGAGGTATTTCTGTGGCCTTTCCAGCTGCTGCAGATGTTTTGTGAGGTACATTTCAAAAGGGGCATTGTACTCTATAATGGGTCTAATCAGTGTCAAATAGAGGGGAACAATGACCTCCTTTTTCCTGGATGAAAACCCTTTTGTGATGAGGTTTGCCACATAAAAGGACTTCCTGACTACTGTGGCAATGTGATTATCAAAGGAGAGACTACTGTCCACCTGGGTCCCAAGGTCTCTTATCACACATTTGTTGTTAAGTAGACTGCTGCCTATGTCAAGGGTTCCCAAAGTGTGAGCTGTGGCACCCTGGGGAGCCATGGCTTCCTCACAGGGGCGCCGTGAACTAATAAGCTTAGCTGTTTGTGGTTTATTTTGCAGCTAAGCTTATTAGTTCACGGTGAACTAAGTCTAGACCTACACTGTAGCTTTTTAGCAGAACTGGCATCAAGTATAGCAGCAGTCCCCAACCACTGGGCTGCAGACCTTTACTGAGTTGTGGAGCACTTGGAACCGGGCCCTCAGGTAAGTGAATGCCTGCATGAGTGTGTGTCTGTCTGTCTGCATGTGTGAGTGAATGCGTGCATAAAAGCAAAAGACTCTGTGTGTGTGAGAGAGATTAGGAGAGTGAGAGTGATGTGTGAGTGAATGCAGGAATGAATGAAGAAGTGGCTCTGTGTGTGTGTGTGTGTGTGTGTGTGTGTGTGTGTGTGTGTGTGTGTGTGTGTGTGTGTGTGTGTGTGTGTGTGTATGTGTGTGAGATCGGGAGAGTGAGAGCGATGTGTGAATGAATGCAGGAATGAATGAAGAAGTGGCTGTGTGTGTGAGATTGGGAGAGTGAGAGCGATGTATGAGTGAATGCAGGTATGAATGAGGAAGTAGCTGTGTGTGTGTGTGTGTGTGTGTGTGTGTGTGTGTGTGTGTGTGTGTGTGTGTGTGTGTGTTTGTGTGTGTGTCACGGGGAGAGAGTGAAGAGTAAGAGTAATCCCTGGCAGCAGCAGCAATGAGGTCTGTGTAAGTCTGGACCATACCACTGGACACATACCTCTCACCCTCTTCGATCAAGAAATCTGGACAAAGCCGAAAATAGTGGGAATACAAAGGCACAAAATAGGGACACTTTTAAGTATTGCTCTCTCAAATTTAGAAAGTTGATAGAAATGCAGGTTTTGCATTAGCATGAATTTTCTGAAGGGTATGAAGTATGAAACTGAACTGTCTGTCATTATCGTCTGACTTCAACCTCAATGTTCTGCCAGTGATTTGCCAGAAAACAATTTTATGAGAAAAAAACAAAAAATATGAGGCAAAAATCTGGACATTCTGCAAAAATCTATACAGTTGAGAGGTATGCTGAACAGAGCCAAATAATAGGAACAGATTTTACATATTGCTCTTATAAACTTAAAGTTAATAAGGTTGCCATTAGGTTTGCTTACCTCTCAACTATAGTAGATCAGTGTTATGCTGTTAAGCAGAATGTACACTTTTTTTGGTAATTGTCTTTTTATTGTACTTTTGAGCTTTTCTCCCCAGGTCTCCAAGTCCAGTAGGGCAGCCTCATTAAACAAATGTCAAATAAATAAATAAATACATGAAATATGCACTTTATGCATGCCATGGGGGGGGGGGGGGGGCTTGGGAAAACCTGGATTCAGCAAGGGAGCCAAGAATCGAAAAAGTTTGGGAACCACTAGCCTGTGTGGCAGCTCATGGGTACAGAGTTTTTACCAAAGGGGATGACAATGCACTTTTTGGCATTGAGCTTGAGGCCATGGCTCTGACACCAGGCATCTGTCTCAGTGAGGCCCTTCTGTAGGATGTCCACATCATTTGGTGACTCATCCATGGCTCCTAGTTTGCAGTCATCTGTGAACTTCATTAGCCAGAGGCCTTCTGTATTAGTCTGTACTTCAGAGAAGTAGATACCAAACAGGAGAGGTCCCAGGACTGAACCCTGTGGTACTCCACTTGTCACTGGTTTGAAGTCAGATTTTGAGTCTGCAACTTTTACAGTGTGGGCTCTGTCAGTGAGCCATTTGGCAACCCATCTTGTGACGTAGGGATTTATACCTAGTTTAGTGAGTTTAGCTATAATTCAAGAATGGGGAATGGTGTTGAAAGCCTTGGTAAGGTCAAGATAGGCTGTGTGAACCACCGTACCCTCATCTACTGCTTTGATGACTGCCTCAAAGAAGTCAATCAGGTTCAAGAGGCATGATCTGCCTTTTACAAACCTGAACTGGGTGGGGTCCAGAGTTTAGAGGTTACCAATGTCTTTGTTTATGAGTTCCACGATGATACGTTCCATGGCCTTGCAGACCAGGCTCGTCAGGCTAATAGGGCGATAGTTCCCGGGATCAGTGGTGGCTCCCCCTTTGTGGAGTGGGATAACTATTGCTGTGCTCCATTTAGTGGGCACACAGCCTGATGTGAGGCTATGATTGAACATTGTGCTTAGGTGGGGAGCCAGTTCATCCTGAAGTTCATGTAAAACGCAGGCTGGGATGTTGTCTGGTCTCATGGATGTAGTGTTTTTAACTTTAGAGAGTGTAGCTTTTACATGCATAGTTGTGATTACAGGGACTCTGCATTCTTCCTGTATAGATATGGGCCCTTTAGGGGGTGAGAGGGGGTAAAGTTAGCACTGAACTCATCTGCCAGGATGTTGTCAATATCAGTTGGTTCTATAATTTTCGTGCCATTGTGCTGTTACTCAGAGCAGATTTGGGGGTTTTATTGAGATTCTTGACATAGCTATAGAATGCTTTGTGGTTGTCCTTAGAATCAGTGGTGATTTTGTTTTCATAGCTAGCTTTGGAGGATCTTAAAAAGGGATCTCAGCTTCTTACTGAGGCTGACCAGGGAGCTCCTCCACTCATGGGATTTTACTCTCTTTTGCAACAGTTTCTTCCTTCTGTTGTACAGTTTGTTTATGGCAGGGGACCACTAGATCGGCTTCCATTTTTTGGAGGATAGTGTCTTGGTTCTGTTTGGGATAGCATAATCCATGCACTCATTTAAGTGCTTATATAGTGCATTTGTGTAGTATTCAGCAGTCGTAACTGTATTGTCCATCTACATGGGTGTCATGAAGTTCACAACTTCTGTCTTAAGAAGCATGAAGTTGGTTTTGGAGAAATTTTTTATCGTGGTTTCCTTAATGAGGGGTGGGGGTGGGATGTGGATATCTAGGGTGATTAGGTTATGGTCGGATCAGACCAATGAGGAGTTGACTTCAAGTGTGGAACACTGGTCACTCATGTTGGTAATCACTAGGTCTAGGATATTGTTGCCTTTGGTGGGGGTGTGGATAAGTTGATCCAGGGCATTGGAATTTATGAATTCCAGAAAGCATTGAGTGAAGGAGTTGGTATATGAGTAGTTTTCCCAGATAATGGTGGGGTAGTTGAACTCGCCCATTATTAGGGTGTTTGGATGAACCCTAATATTTTCCAGTATATCAAGAAAAGAGGAGTGGGAATCCTGGGGCATGGTGGGGGATCTGTATTAAGCTACAATTTGGATTGCAGTTTTGCCCAGAGTTAGTTGCACTTGGATAACCTCGAATGCATTATGCTGAGCAACAAGCCTGGAGGTGTGGACATCCTTAATGATGGACACACCTCTGCCTTTGGTGTTCTGGTCCAGGTTACATGGCCAAAATGTGTGGTATGAGTTATAGCCTGGTAATGCAAGGGTGCTCTCTGGAGCCTTGGACCAGGTCTCAGTCACTGCACAGATATCGATGTTCTCCATTTTAAGGAGTGCCTCGAGTGAGTGCATTTTGAGATTTAGACTTTTAGCATTGAGTAACATCACCCTCAGTTTTTGCTTGCCTGTTCCTGTTATGGTGGTGAATTTGTCATTTGAACCTTGCCTTAAAAAGGCACTATAGGGGCGGCAAGAGCCTTAGCCAGTATCCGGAATCCCAGGGGCAACAGGTGCAGGCCATCTCTGGCAAAATATCGTGGTCTGTCGACCATGTCATCCCAGGTGGACCGATACTGGATCCTGTTAGAATGACACTAGAAGCTTAGCCAATTGTTGAAGTCAATCATTTTGTCCTTGTACTGCGGTATCATTCTTGGTGATGGCAGAATGCTACTCATGGCTAAGGTCATACCTGCCTGGGCTACAAGATCAGAGAGCTCTTCCATGTTTCTTTTCATGTAGTCCAGGGAGGTATGTCTCAGGTCATTCACACCAACATGGGCAATGATAGAGTCATATTTGTACTTGTTGTGGAGTGACCTGAATGCGTGGGTTATGTGGTGGATCCTGGCACCTGACAGGCAGCTGACAGTAACCTTCCCCTTGTTTAGTCTGGTGAGTGGGACATCAGTGTGCCTGACTATAGAGTCACCTATGACTAGTGTGTTGGGTACAGTGTTTTGCCTTATGGGCTGTGGTTGAGTGGCACACTGAGTCTGTGGGCTATGTGCTATTTGGGTTGTGTTAGGGGGTGGAGTTTGCTTGTGTTTCTGCTTTGGAGGTCTCTGTTGCTTGAGCAGATTATTACTGAGAGCCTCTGTGAATGTTTTTGTGTTTCTATGTGTGGATTTTGGTGGTGTAGATTTAGTGGAACTATGTGATGAGTATGGTGTGGTGCAAGTGTTTACCTTCTCCTCTTGATTGTCAAGTTCAGTCTTGGTTGGAGAGAGCTTTACCTCCAGTTTGGCTAGATAAGTGCATCTCTCACAGGTTGTAGTGTTGGGTGGTAGGAGGAGAGGGTTGTCTGTGTACATGAGGCAATTGCTACATTGCCCCAAGATGCACAGATTCATCAGATAGGCAGGAGAGAACACTGGGAGCTGATCCTTGGACAGGCCTGAATAAACAACTATTTTCCTCTAGATAAGTGAGGAAAGTGAGTACAAGAGCTGTTTTTCTCTAAGCAAGTGAGGAAAGTAAGTACAAAAACTGTTTTCCTCTAGGCAACGAGGAAGGTTGAGTGTTGTAGTAATTTGTAGTTTCTTTAGTGCTTACAACAAGTTCTGAACAAGTGCTGAGCACAAATAAGCAAATTCAAGTGCTAAAACTAAGAATCTATATCTGGACTAGACTAGTTACAGGAAAGAAACAAGTGGAAATATTGCCTTTTAAATCAGAAAGTTGAGAGAGATGGAAAAATTGCACAAACGGCCAATAACTACAATTTCTGGGCAAGAAACCACTCCTTATGTGGTAGATAGGGGGTTGAGTGTCCAAATTCACCTCCAAATTCTGTACAAATGCACAGCTGTTGCTGTATCTGAAATGGACATCTATGGGCCTTCCCCACACCCGTCCTGCACATCCCTAGCTATCTGTGACATTGTTTATTCCTCTGCATGCCCCCTTTTTCACCAATTTCCTATCACCCATTTTTTTCTTTTCTTTTAAAGTAATTAGCACAGGGTAAGTGGGAGTAAGCTCCAATAAGCAGCAGTAAGTGTCAGTAAGTGATTTTGTGCAATGCTAAGCGATGGCTACACAAATTAAGCAGTTTCCCATTTAACCGTGTGTTGGCATCACTTACCATCATGCAAACCCATGCGAACCCACTTACAACTGCTTAAAACTGCCTTAATCACCCTGTCTCCATCAGACACTGTTCTGCCCAGCAACAAAATATTCAACCCTTCCAAGTCTTGAACCCAGGACACTGTACACCAGGGGTTCCAAAAGTGTGCGCTGCAGCACCCTGGGGAGCCAAGGCTTTCTCACAGGGGCACCATGAACTAATAAACTTAGCTGCAAAATAAACCATGAACAGTTCATTGTTTATTTTGCAGCTAAGCTTATTAGTTTGCGGTGAACTAAGTCTAGACCTACACTGTAGCTTTTTAGCAGAACTGGCATCAAGTATAGCAGCAGTCCCCAACCACCAGGCCACAGAGTAGTACCAGGTCTTGGAGCACTTGGAACCGGGCCGTCAGGTAAGTGAGTGCCTGTATATATGTGTGTCTGTCTGCATGCATGAGTGAATGCATGCATGAAAGCAAAAGAGTCTGTGTGTGAGAGAGATCGGAAGAGTGAGACCAATGTGTGAGTGAATGCAGGAATGAATGTAGAAGTGGCTGTGTGTGTGTGTGTGTGTGTGTGTGTGTGTGTGTGTGTGTGTGTGTGTGTGAGATCAAGAGAGTGAGAGCAATGTGTGAATAAATGCAAGAATGAATGAAGAAGTGGCTGTGTGTGTGTGTGAGATCGGGAAAGTGAGAGCGATGTGTCAGTGAATGCAGGTATGAATGAGGAAGTGGCTGTGTGTGTGTGTGTGTGTGTGTGTGTGTGTGTGTGTGTGATCGGGAGAGTGAGCGCGATGTGCGAATGAATGCAGGTATGAATGAGGAAGTGACTGTGTGTGTGTGAGATTGGGAAAGTGAGAGCGATGTGTCAGTGAATGCAGGTATGAATGAGGAAGTGGCTGTGCAGTATGAATGAGGAAGTGGCTGTGTGTGTGTATGTGTGAGATCGGGAGAGTGAGAACAATGTGTGAATGAATGCAGGTATGATGAGGAAGTGACTGTGTGTGTGTGTGTGTGTGTGTGTGTGTGTGTGTGTGTGTGTGTGTGTGTGTGTGTGTGTGTGTGTGTGTAATGGGGGGAGAGAGTGAAGAGTGAGAGTGATCCCTGGCAGCAGCAGTAATGAGGTCTGTGTAAGTCTGGACCATACCACTGGACACATACCTCTCATCCTCTTAGATCAAGAAATCTGGACAAAGCCAAAAATAGTGGGGATACAAAGGCACAAAATAGGGACACTTTTAAGTACTGCTCTCTCAAACTTAGAAAGTTGATAGAAATGCAGGTTTTGCATTAGCATGAATTTTCTGAAGGGTATGAAGTATGAAACTGAACTGTCTGTCATTATTTTCTGACTTCAACCTCAATGATCTGCAAGTGATTTGCCAGAAAACAACAATTTTATGAGAAAAAGACCAAACATATGAGGCAAAAATCTGGACATAATGCAAAAATCTATACAGTTGAGAGGTATGTTGGACAGAGCCAAATAATAGGGACAGCTTTTAAATATTGCTCTTATAAACTTAAAGTTAATAAGGTTGTCATTAGGTTTGTTTACTTCTCAACCATAGTAGATCAGTGTTATGCTGTTAAGCAGAATGTACACTTGTTTTGGTAATTGTCTTTTTATTGTACTTTTGAGCTTTTCTCCCCAGGTCTTCTAGTCCAGTCGGGCAGACTCGTTAAACAAATGTCAAGTAAATAAATAAATGAAATATGCACTTTATGCGCACTGCAGGGGGGGGGGGGGGCACTTTGGAAAAACCTGGATTCAGCAAGGGAGCCGAGAATCAAAAAAGTTTGGGAACAACTGCTGTACACCATAGTGAGAGCAATTTACCACTACACCATTTGAGATGTAGGGATCTGAGATTTAGGCCTTAAATATTTGTCCTATATGGACAGACTAAAAAAACTCCAACTATTCTCTGTCTCATATTGCCTACATAGAGGCGATCTCTGCTTGACTTACAAAGCCATGTCTGACCCAGCTCTGTTAGAAATGCTACATGTATAGAAATCCCAATCCCTCTGCACCACATGCTCCAGAGTCCGCAACCTCATTACCACAATGAACAGAATATGCTGGAGGGACAGGTTCATAACCCAGAGACTGCCCATGCTATGGAATAGACTTCCCATACATGTCAAGCAGAGCACCACACTGGCCCTCTTCAAGAGAAATCTTGATGAGTGGATGGGAAATAGACAATTCACCCCTGGGATCACTCCAGTGGCTTTACTCGACAAAGGCACTGGGAACTAAGGTCGGGTGGCATGATGCCAGGGTAATCCTATAGGCTAGGCTTGTAAAGGCTCATGGGCCATTAGCCTAGTACACACCTATGAACCTATGTAATAATGAATGACGTTTTTTCAAATATAGCTTTCAGTACAGGTATAGAATAGTATCAAATTACTTTCTTGAATGTTCTCATCACAAGGAACTTAGATCATACTCTGGATACCCAAGTCTTCTGAAAGTATCCACAATATAAGTCATTATTACACGCCTCCAGCTTTCACCCACCCCATGTTACATGTAACATCCCAAAATCACAGTTTTTGCATATTAGACGCTTTTGCTTCCATTCTGAAAAATATGAAGATTACAAATTGGCCTTATTAACAGGTTTAAAATCCATGGGTATAAAACAGGCATGATACTCTCAGCCAGTAATTCTGCATCCTCCATCAGTAGGAATGACCGTTTGGTATATAGGGATAAACAGCAACCAGGATCATCTGAACTCTGATTACCACCTATGGACGTAATACCAATGTTTTGTTAGACATTGTCAACAAACATTGGAACATACTGTCAGTGGATGATAGACTATCTGGCTTTTTAAAAGACAAATGCCAATTTTCTTACCGCAGGGATACAACCGTGGGATCTTATTTTAATCATTATAAACAGGGGCTAACTTTGGGGGAACCATTACAAACTACTCTAGCTGGGGATTTGTTGCAGGGGTGTTATCCATGTAGTCATTGTGTTCATTGTGCCAGGGTGGTTAAGTCCAAACAGTTCATCAGCAAGAATACTGGGTTGGTTTTTGACATTAGGTTTCTGGCCAACTGTGGAACCGATTGGATTATTTACCTAGCTACTTGCACATGTTCCACTTTTTATATAGGACTGAATTCTCAGCCAGCAAGGATAAGGATATCTAAACAACTCAGTGATATTAGTTTGAAAAAACCTAGTAATGCATTATACAAACATTCCTTGACCCATTCTACAGCATCTTTTAGGTTTACCATTATTGACAGGATAAGTGGGGACCGGGCTAATAAAATTGGTTGGCTTGACGTGTTGAACAACAAAGAAAAAAAGTGGATTATCAAGCTGGGGGGATTATTTCCCCTGGGCCTTATTGAGCATTTATAACCAACCAATTAGGGGGACTGTTACTGTATCATGTGATGATTTTCATGTATAATAGGCTTGTTTTTGTTACTTATACTTTTACACTGAGGAAGGCTTAATCATTTTGGGGCCAAAACCGGTCTGTTTTGCCTATATATGCTTTATTAAAATATTTTTATTTTCAGGCACATTATGCCTTTGAGTGCTGGCCTGTGAGTTTTGTGGACATTTGCATTTTGGGGGCCATGCACCTGCTGTTCTTGCAGGAGTCTTTCGTTGTAATAGAATAGCAGGGAACAAACACTGTGGAATCAGTCATGTTTAGTATATATAAATATACACATGCAGACGTGTATGGTGATAGATAAATATTAAAAAGTACATACATAAATGGGCAGCACAGTGGTGCAGTGGTTAACGTTGTCGCCTCACAGCAAGAGGTTCTCCGGTTGGATTCTCGGCTGGGGTGCCTTCTGTGTGGCGTTTGCATGTTCTCCCTGTGTTCTCATGGGTTTCCTCCGGGTACTCCGGTTTCCTCCCACATTCCAAAGACATGCATCTGGAGCATTTCTCCCCGGGCCTCCGCTGAAAACAGGCTCTGTGGAACCTAGTCGGACATTCCCGGTCAACAAATGTTAAATAAAAATAAAATAAATAAAAATAAATAAAACATCAGATATATGGAGCTATACATATAAAACAAATATGTATAGAATATATGCATATATATTGTTATATAAACATACGTATAGATATCAAGTCATACCCAGCACCATACCTTTACACCTCTTAGTGCAATAATTCTGGACAAAGGCTGTCAAAATGGAGGGACAATGGTCCAAGAACAGGGACATAATTTATGTGCTGCAGTTATAAATGTAGAGTGTTCCTACAGTAACAGGGTTCATGTCAGCATACATGTCCAGAAGGATGTGAGGTCAGAAACTGAAATGTATGTCATCACTTACAGACAGAAATCCTGACATCATCACAGTGACATCACAGTGATTTACCTCAGAAATGAAAATAGTGATTCTGTGGAACAGAACATACCATGTGACCAATAATCCTGGGCAGTCTGAGACAATCTGGCCAGTCGAGAGGTATGCTTAGAACCCCTTAGTGCAACAAATCTGGACAAAGCCTGACCTGGGGGGGTGTAAAGTCATAAAACTGGGAACATATCCCAAATACTAGACTAGATAAAGTGACACAGTTGATGCAGTAACACCCTCCTGTCTGTTGTACCATATACTGACTGGAATAGCCCAAGTCCAAAACCAAATTACTCCCCACTACTCACTGACATACATCTTCACATCATCCCACTGATGTGTCAGACATACACAACACATATGGGGGTCAGGCAACAGTACATTTGATAAATATATGGACATAACATCACAGCAGGGAAACTACACTGAGCTGCTAGGCATGTCACCAAGCAATGTCTAAACTACAGGCAGACTGACACAACATAAAGCCAATGTAGCTATGGGGGAATACACATGTAATTGGAAATATATCAGGCACTACAGGGATGTAACAGCACTGACAAACAGACACCAGCATGAAAGTGCAGACCTATAACCAATCTCAGCACATTCAAAGTGACATACTGGTAAGCCACAGGAATAGTAGATTATATGGACGGTGTGAACAACATCATCGGCATGCTTGTCACTCACACACTACCCCTGCATATACTGGCCTAATTCACACTGTAGTCTGATGCCTGACTGTGGTATAGGACATGTGTCAGTCTGCCCCTACAAACATATACAGCTGAAAGAGCACCAGAAACTGGAGCAGCATGCAAAGTCAGATAGAAAAGGACCCTCAACACTTACACCTACCCCCCTACACAGGCAAAATAACACATTCACAATACACTACTACACAATCCTGACAGTCTGTCAATAATTGCCAGAAATACACAGTCCTCTCAGCTGTATAAAGTCCCACAGAACGTCCAGGCTTTGTCCTCATATATAAGGCCTTCTACACATACTATCTGGTAGTCTGATACATCACTGGGATGATATCTGGAATGAAGTCACTATATAATGATATACTACACCTATTACAGCATGACATCTGGACAAAGCCTGACATATTTGGGGGAAGAGGCCCAAACACAGGGGCATCATTGACATATTGCTCTCATAAACTGAGAAAGTTGCTGGTGTAACAGGGTTGTTGTAACATATCTGTTCTGAGGGATATGAAGTCAGAAACACACACGGATGTTTCCATTTACTGACTGCAATCCTCAGAGTATGCTACTGAATTTTCAAGGCCAAAAAATGTGTGAGTAACACACCAAATATAAGAGTACAAACTACGGCCAGTCTGCAGATAGCCCTACATTTGGAAGTTATGTCAACCACATAACACTATCAGACTTAAATTCATGCAGAGCAGCCATATCCACACAAACCCTGTTAAACTAGCATTAGTTCAACTGTATAACAGCAATACTTACATTCTGTCTCTATGTCTGGAACATTCTCCCCCAGTTTATTGGGCTGTCTCCACAGTGTTTGTTGTAAGAGATATTCCTAACTACACTCTGTGATGCAGTTTGTCACACATCTCCATGATGTACTCCTCCCAGGCAAGGAAAAAGGGCAACGCTCACATGAAGTACTCAGTTATAGGAGTGTGTTTCCATGCTATTGGGTATGGGAATGATACCACAGCTGTTCCACATGCAATTAGCAAGTGGGGGACTCCAATTGGTGGGCATGCCATCAGGTGCTCATGAGCATTACCTACTAAAGGCAAGGTGCAGTCTATACAGGACAGGTGTATATCTTGCATCTGTCTGAGCCCCATGGCTTTCCAAAACTACCAAACAAAAAATGCTCCAAAGAAATAAACTTTGGGCTAGCTGGCATACAAAAAAGCCCTTCAGATCAATTAAAGTTCAGACAGCTAAGAAACGAAACAAAGAGAGCCATATTGTCAGACAAAAGAAACTTCTACTGCCAGCTTCAACAAACCCACCAAAATAAACCTCAAAAATTCTGGTCAGGCATCAATAAACTCTTACACCTGGGTCATTCAGTCACTCCTACTCCCTCAGGCTCTGATCAATCCCAACCAAATAGCCAATTCTTTTAACACCTCTTTCACGGAAACCATACAATCTCTTGCTAATCAGCTATCCCCTGACACCAGATATTCCTCATCAGATATCTCCAACAGCCCACCACTATTTCATTTTCAACCTGTTCCTACATCCCTTTTCTGTACCCTCATACAGAAACTTAAACCCACCACCCTCTCTGCAGATCTACTACCTGCAGAATACCTGCAAAAAGCTGCAAATGCTATAGCCTACCCCATATCCATCCTCATTAATAGAACTATTTCTGAAGGTACCATCCCATCAATCTAGAAAATTTCTCATATTATCCCCCTGCATAAAGGTGGTAATTCCAAAGATTTATCTAACTATAGGCCCATAGCCATATTATCCCCACTGGCACAAATCATGGAAAAATGCATTCATAAGCAATTTTTAAACTACCTACTAGAAAACAACTTACTAGCCACCTGCCAAACATGGCTTCAGACCATTTCATAGCACCACCTCTGGTCTCTTATCCTTTACTGATTGCATTAATAGAAATCAAAATAGTGACATTCTATCCTCAGCCCTCTTTACTGATCTGTCAAAAGCCTTTGACATGGTTAACCACAACCTCCTCATAAACATACTCAAAAACTTGTCATTGGATGCACTTGCTATACAGTGGTTCCAATCCTACTTAAATAACAGGAAACAGGCTGTACTCTGGGAAAATAACCTGTCCTCCCACCTCCCAGTTGCCCTTGGTGTCCCACAAGGCTTCATACTGGGTCCTCTCCTCTTCTCCATCTTTACAAATGACCTATTTTCTATAATAACACAAGCTACCTGTATCCAATATGCAGATGACTCCACACTAATATATTCAGCCACTTCTCCATCCAAACTTCAGTCCCTAACCCAAAAAGGCTTTAGCACATTAGAAAATTGGCTTCTACACTGTTGCCTCATCCTGAACCTAAAAAAACAAAAATGCTACTATTCACTCCCACACGTAGGGCCACCCCACTGAACTTTACTGTAACATCTAGCAATGGAACTATCATATCTCCTGATCCCACAACTAAACTACTTGGGGTACTAATTGATAATAACCTCACCTTTGAGCCTCACATCAACAACACTATAAAAACAGTAAACAAAAAATTAGGTTCCCTCTACAGGATCAAACCCTTTCTGACTCCACTAGCCAGGACCACTATCGCCCGTACCCACTTAATCTCAACCCTACTATACGCTTCCCCTATCTACACTAAACTAGGTAAAAGCAATATGAACAAACTGGTTACTTCCTACAACAATATTGCCAGATTTGCAACTGGGTCAACCTATAGAACCCATCATTGTAACAATCTTAAACAACTAGACTGGTTAGAGTTGTCAAATCTAATACCTTTGAACCAACTAATAGTTGCCCATAAGATCCTGTATCATCCAACAAATACACCTATACTCACTAACTTTATCACTCCCCTATAACAATCTCAAGACACTATACTAATCAAACAAACTATTAGTACAAATAGCTAAAACCAATAATGCAGCTGGTGACTCATTGTTTTCCAATACAGTGGGTAGAACTTGGAACACCCTCCCTGATCACCTAACCTCCCTATCCTCAGTTACCCTATTTAAAAGCAAACTGAAACTTTACCTTAAATCACATTGGTTATGCCCCTGTGCTAACCCAGACTAACTTCCCACCTTGCCCCTGGACATTAATCTTCCTACCTGTTTAAGCCTGCTTACTTAACTACTAACAATATTATGTGTGTGAATTTAGAGCTTAATAGTATAATTGAATATACTTTGTATGCATATCCATAGCTGGTATGTACTATGATTATTATTATTTTATTTTTCCTGATTAAGATATCATACGCAATGATATGCAATGATTGACAAAACTTTGTATTGTACATGTGTTTTTGTAAATATTACTCTGTCTGTGGAGCTTTTCTCCCCAGGCCTCCACTGAAAATGGACATATATCCAGTTGGAGTAGCCTGGTCAACAAATGTAAAATAAATAAATAAAATAAATAAAATAAAGATGTGTGTTGCACAATACTGACTGTGACACTGCTAGACACACCCAGTGGAAATCATACCATCAGTAACTCTGCTAAGTCCAGCTCTGACTTGTGCCTCTTTTTCAGTGCCAATGACTGCAACCCATATAACATAGCTGGTCTCACTACCCTCTTGTAGACCTTCCCTATAATTCTTACTAGTACTTGTCTGTCAAAAATCACACACGACACTCTTCTCCACCACCCGCATCCTGCCTGTACTCACGTCGTCAACTCTCCCCCACACTCACCATTACTCTGAACTGTTGTTCCCAAGTAGTTACACCTATCCACCTTTGCAAACTGTACTCCCTGCATTCTCACCATTTCCCCATCCTCCTTCCCATTCACACACATATATTCCATCTTAGTCCTGCTGACCATCATTCCTCCCCCTCTAAACCATACCTCCACCTTTCCAGGGACTCCTCAATCTGTTCCCTACTCTCACTACAGACCACAATGTCATCTGCAAACAGCACCGTCTAGGGGAATTCCTGTCTGATCATGTCTGTCAACCTGTTCATCGCCACTGCAAATAAGAAAGGGCTCATAGCTGATCCTTGATGTACTCCCAAATCCACATTAAACACACCTGTCATTCCCAATGCAGAACTCACTGCTGTTACACTAGGCTTGTGCATATCCTGTAGCATTCTTACGGATGCCTCCGCCACTCCTGACCACCTCATACAATACCACAACTCCTCTCTAGGCATCCTGTCATATGCTGTCTGTAAGTCCACAAAGACACAACCCAGCTATGCCCAACCTTCTCTGTATGTCCTCATCAACACTCTCAGAGCAAACATTGCATCTGTAGTGCTCTATCCTAGCATGAAACCATGCTGCTGATCAATAATCCTCACCTCCTTTCTTAACCTAGCTTCCACCACCCTTTACCATTACCTCATGCTGTGGCTGATCAATGTTATCCCTCTGTAGTTACTACAGCTCTGCACACCACCCTTATTCTCATAATCAGTACCCAAACACATTTCATCCACTCCTCACGCATCCTCTCACCTCCATAGATTACAGTAAATAATCCAGTTAAAAAGACCACTGCCATTTGTCCTAAACATATCTATGCTTCCACAGGTATGTCATCTGGACCAATAGACTTTTCATTCTTAAACCTCTTCATAGCTATCCTTATGTCCCCCTTGATAATCTGTTGCACATCCTGATTCACCATACCCACATCATCCAACCTTCTCACTCTCTCATTCTCTTCATTCAACAGCCCATCAAAGTACTGTTTCCACCTGCTCGACACACTCTCCTTGCTAGCAAGTGCAGTTCCATCATTATCCTTTCTCAGCCTTATCTGCTGCACATCCATCCTAGCTACATGCCTCTGTCAAGCCAATTGGTACAGGTCCTATTTTCCATCCTTGGTGTCCAAACTTACATACAACCCTTCAGATGCCCCATCCTCAGCCTTTGCCTCCACTCTCTTTGCCATGCACCCCATCGCCCTATACACATGTCTACTTTCTGCATAAGTCTGACAATCCCACTTCTCCTTGGCCAACCTCTTTCTCTGTATACTCCCCTGTAATTCCACATACCACCACCAGGTCCCCTTGTCCTCCTTCCTCTGTGCAGATGTCATACCAAGCCCCTATTCTACTCACCTCCCTTACTAGCTCAGATGTAGTTACCCAGATAGTAGCTAACTCTTCATTGACACCCACTGCCTGTCTTAAATCTTCCCTGAACTCAACCTCACAATAACCCTTTCTCAGTATCCACCATTTTATCCATGATGCTGCCCTCACACTCCTCCATCTCTTCACGATCACTGGTGTCATCCCACAGACCAACCTTCCATGCTGTCTAACTACACATTCCCCTGTCACCACTTTACAGTTACCAATCCCCTTCAAACAGGCCCACCTGCATAGAAGGTAATCCACTTGTGTGCATCTTCCTCCACTCATGTATGACACCCAATGCCCCTCAGTCTTGTAATACTATGTATTCAGCACACCCATGTTCAACCTCTGTTGCAAACTCCACCACCATCTCACCTTCTGCATTCCTTTGCTTAACACCATACCTGCACATTACTTCTGCATCCCCTCCGTCCCCTTCACCAACATGCCCATTAAAATCTGCTCCAATCACCACTTACTCACTCTTGGGTAAACACATCACCACTTCATTCAACCACACCAAAGTACATCTGTCTCATGCATTACACATGCAATTAGAGGAACATATGCTTTAACAACTGTCAACATTACACCATCAATTCCCAGCCTCCTGAACATCACTCTACCCGACACTCTTATCACCTCCACAAACACTCTTGACATAATGTTCCTTCAGGTTAACCCCTATACAATTTCCCCTCCCATACACACCATGATAGAACTATTTGTATCCAACTCCGATATACACAGCTGTACACCCCTTCCATCTGCTTTCTGGCACACACAATATAGCCATCTTTCCTCTGTCCAGCATATCAGCTAGCTCTGTCCCCATACCAGTCATACTCACAACATTAACAGTTCCTACCCTCACTACCACACACCTAGCCTTTCACCTCTCTGCCTGCCATATGAGCATCAAACATCCTCCAGGGTATGTATGTGAATGTAAAGGCTACTGCACTATCAAATGACATATGTGTGTTACAGCAATATGAAGAAAGCGTCACTAATTGAGGCCCATAGCCCACCATGTATGTGTGTTGTCCTACAGATGTCATGCCCTAACAGGCTGACATGACTGACTAAGCAGCAAGACTGTAATTACAGTGTGCCATACTGACATATAACGAAAATATATAGCAGGTATTACCAGTTCATATGTATGTATGGGTAGGTGTACCGGGCTGCCTCATAACAACTGACATGGGATGCAACACATCAGGTGAATAAGCTGTACATGTTGTACACGTGTGTAACCTTAGTTTCTGTGCATCGAACAGAGTTACACTTCTACAGCTACTGGTTGTGTCATTGCCCTGACACAGACATGGGTAGTATAATAAGCATGAGTACACAAACATGGGTAGTATAATAAGCATGAGTACACTGACATGGGTCGTATAATAAGCATGAGTCCACAGACATAGGTAGTATAATAAGCATGAGTACATAGACGTTTGTAGTATAATAAGAACGAGTACACAGACATGGGTAGTATAATAAGCATGAGTGCACAGACACAGGTAGTATAATAAGAACGAGTACACAGACATGGGTAGTATAATAAGCATGAGTACACAGACATGGGTAGTATAACAAGCATGAGTACACAGACATGGGTAGTATAATAAGCATGAGTACACAGACACGGGTAGTATAATAAGCATGAGTACACAGACACGAGTAGTATAATAAGCATGAGTACACAGACATGGGTAGTATAATAAGCTTGAGTACACAGATATGGGTAGTATAATAAGCATGAGTACACAGACATGGGTTGTATAATAAGCATGAGTACACAGACACGGGTAGTATAATAAGCATGAGTACACAGACACGGGTAGTATAATAAGTATGAGTACACAGACATGGGTAGTATAATAAGTATGAGTACACAGACATGGGTTGTATATTAACCATGAGTACACAGATACGGGTAGTATAATAAGCATGAGTACAAAGACACAGGTAGTATAATAAGCATGAGTACACCGACATGGGTTGTATAATAAGCATGAGTTCACCGACATGGGTAGTATAATAAATATGAGTACTCAGACATGGGTGGTATAATAAGCATGAGTACACAGACACGGGTAGTATAATCAGCATGAGTACACATACGCGGGTAGTATAATAAGCATGAGTACACAGACATGGTAATATAATCAGCATGAGTACACATACGCGGGTAGTATAATAAGCATGAGTACACAGACATGGGTAATATAATAAGCATGAGTACACTGACATGGGTAGTATAATAAGCTTGAGTACACAGACATGGGTAGTATAATAAGCATGAGTACACAGACATGGGTTGTATAATAAGCATGAGTACACAGACACAGGTAGTATAATAAGCATGAGTACACAGACACGGGTAGTACAATAAGCATGAGTACACAGACACGGGTAGTACAATAAGCATGAGTACACAGACACAGGTAGTATAATAAGCATGAGTACAAAGACACGGGTAGTATAATAAGCATGAGTACACAGACACGGGTAGTATAATAAGCATGAGTACACAGACACGGGTAGTGTAATAAGCATGAGTACGCAGACACGGGTAGTACAATAAGCATGAGTACACCGACACGTGTAGTATAATAAGCATGAGTACACCGACATGGGTAGTATAATAAGCATGAGTACACAGACACATGTAGTATAATAAGCAAGAGTACACAGACACGGGTGGTATAATAAGCATGAGTACACAGACACGGGTAGTATAATAAGCATGAGTATACAGACGCGGGTAGTATAATAAGCATGAGTACACAGACGCGGGTAGTATAATAAGCATGAGTACACAGACATGGGTAATATAATAAGCATGAGTACACTGACATGGGTAGTATAATAAGCATGAGTACACAGACATGGGTAGTATAATAAGCATGAGTACACCGACATGGATAGTATAATAAGCATGAGTACACTGACATGGGTAGTATAATAAGCATGAGTACACAGACATGGGTAGTATAATAAGCATGAGTACACAGACATGGGTAGTATAATAAGCGTGAGTACACAGACACGGGTAGTATAATAAGCGTGAGTACACAGACACGGGTAGTATAATAAGCGTGAATACACAGACATGGGTAGTATAATAAGCATGAGTACACAGACACGGGTAATATAATAAGCATGAGTACACAGACACGGGTAGTATAATAAACATGAGTACACGTACATGGGTAGTATAATAAGCATGAATACACAGACATGGGTAGTATAATAAGCATGAGTACACAGACACGAGTAGTATAATAAGCATGAGTACACATACATGGGTAGTATAATAAGCATGAGTACACGGATACGGGTAGTATAATAAGCATGAGTACACAGACATGGGTAGTATAATAAGCATAAGTATCACATTGAAGTTGTAGAGATGGCCAACTGTGTTCTGACCCTGTGTCCATGCCTACTACAAACAGATATATGACCACCCACATAGCTGTATGGCCTCAGCAATACATTACTTGTAATACCAGTCTCCACCAAAGTAGAGTAAACCCCTTTGCTGGACAGCATCAGTGCACAAAGCATATAATGTGATGCTATATTGGCTGTACAGGGCAAAGTAGGAGCAGGCACCAACTGAGCAGCATGTCAACCTTTTATCTGAATGAGCATATTAGATCACAGGTGGATTACTGTAAGGCTAACTATGAGTACAAATTGGACACATCCATTAAGGGCAATCACAAGGCCATATTCACATATGTCTGCAGTCTCAGAAGCACCAACCCAACCCGCCCTGTAATGGTGGTCAATCACAGCACATATACACACACCATAGCTACGGCCAACCTACTGCAGACAGGTTTAGGGCAAACATCACCACCCTGGATCACCATCAGTATAGGTGGATATGCACAGCACACAAACCCCTCCCCCCATCATCATGGATCAGGTGCAAACTGCCTAATCAATGTTGACAAAAGCAAGCCCCCTTAGTGCCTGATAACATTTCTGTCTGCATCCTACATGAACCCAGGCATATGCTTCCAGCTCCATTACACACTGTATACAAGCAAAGCCTGAGCACCATTGACATCCCATCTGTAAGGAACATGACCACTGTCATCCCTCTACACAAAAGGGAATGATGAATGGTGGTTTATGCAATGTACTGGCTCTCATTGGAGAGAACATGACACACCAGGACCTGGAGTACAATGCATGTTCATACAGTGCTGTCAGGTACAGGGGTATTATGTGTTTGTAAGTGGTGGCTAATGATAGTCCATTTTCACGTGCTGGATCTGTAAAGAATTCTGGGCAATGTCTAAGGTCCTGTGATGTGTTTCCCTGTGTATGTCCTCCAGGTGCCATGCAGAGGCAAATGCCTTACACCGATGCGGAGACAGCAGCCATCGCAGAAGTTGTAACCTTAAACTATGGCATTCTTTCTGGCCATAGCCGGCAAAATCGGCAGGAGCGAACTGCCCTGTCGGATGAAATTATCCACAGAGTGAATGTGTTGGGCCACCATAGATGCACATACAATCAGGTCAGGCATAGAGCATCTGACCTGATAAGTCATTACCGGCAAAGGGCTGCTGCTGTAGCAAGGGACTGTACAGCTACCGGTGTGGGGCCAGCCACACAGGCCCCACTTATGGTGACAGAGGAGCTTCCAGCCAAACTTGGGGTAGCCCCCACACAGACTCAAACATGGGAAACAGCAGTTGTGTAGGTGGGTGGCACCCAGGCAACAGGCGAGGAGCATCCACGTAAGGCCAAAGTGCACATCAATGTAATGAGGAAGCATTTAAACTGCCTTCTACAGAGTCTCTAGATGCATATGTCAGTGCAAAATGGATTAGTGGGTGGGTTGTAGTAATGCACACAAGTGCACATCTATGGTGAAGGACAGCAAATTGTGTAATATTATAGTATGTACTGTACCTGTGTAGAAACTTGGCGTTCATCTTGTACCAATGCCTAATGTGAATCTGCTGACAACTCTCCCTCACAATTACATAGGTCCCTCTGGTCTGCACATGGGACAGCAGCCTGAACCCAGTAAGTATGGGGTTTCCCTGTTGTGGCTCACCAGTACCTCAGGCATGCTAAAGTTAATGCATGTGACCATGCACACAACTGTTACACTCAGCCATTTGGCAATATCTGCATGTTCATCTGTGGTGGTATTTACTGCATTGCATCACTGTGGTCATGACAGGGGCCTATTTACAGGAGATGCCACATATCTGTAGCATACCTCACAACCTGTCATTGCAGGACACCTGTACAAAGGCCGACAAAATGGGGGGGCAAAGGCCCAAAACTAGGGTCATATTGTAGAAATTAGTGGTATACAGTGCATATAAATGGTGTACACACCTGCTAGAATGGCAGGTATGTGTGATATACAAAAATGAGAGCACAATAGACAAGGTCAGAATATTGCCAACCTTTCATGTGACCTATAACCTGTACAATTCAAATGTAAAGCAAACATATCTGTCATGGGAACAATAATGACACATAACAATAGTACAACAACCTAGATGCATATGTGTGCACAGGCTGAAGATAGTACTGTGCTGAGGCAGCTTTCTATATAACTACAGTAGTACATCTTATTGTTTACACAACAGCCATCAATTGCAGAGACTCTTTGATTAACAGCAACTAACAGTCAGCTGTCCTATCAGGATTATCCCAGCATATACCCATTTGCCTGCTGCAGCAACAGCCATGGTTAACATAGAGCTGACAAAGCTGCTAAGGGACCACATGTTTGAAAAGTGTCAGCCTGGAGAAGGGTACCCAAACATTTTCACAGCAGTGCACATACCATGGAACACAGTGCAGACAGTCATCAAAAGATGGTGAAAATATGGGGCTACAGTGACATTGCAAAGGAGTGGACATCCCACCAAAGTCTATGAGAATACAAGACCAAAACTGGCCAGGGAAGTTGCCAGGAGCCCTACAGCAACAGTGAAGGAGTATCAGGAATCTCCAGCAAGTACTGGGTCTGTACTACATGTCAAAACAACCTTCCATTTTCTCCACATGTTCTGCCTATAGGGTAGGGTTGGAAGATGGCAGAAGTTCCTCACACCAAACAATATCCAGGCCTGGTGAAAGTCTAAAAACAATACATCAGGTCTCCAAAAAGCAAGTGGGAAAATGTGTTATGGTAATATGGGACCTCAGATGTACTCATTGTCCACAATTTTGACAGGTGTGTTTGGCATAGTATCACCACTGCACATCACCACAACAACAACACCCCCACGGTGAAGCATGGGGATGGCAGTGTCCTGCTTTGAGGTTGCTGTTCACAAGCTGGAACTGAGGCTGTAGCCAAGTTAGAAGGGATTATAAACAGTTACAAACACTGGTCCCTTGTGACTCCATAATGTTCTGGTGTCTGCCACATAGCTGTGGATGGTGAGGAATTCCACCTTTCCACACAGCAATGGCCCAAACCATACATCCATATCAACAAAAGGATGGCTTCACCAGAACACATGCAACATTCTGCACTGGCCAAGTCAGAGTCCACACCTATATCCAATAGGATATATGCAGGGTGACCTAAAGAGGGCAGTGCACAGGGGATGCCTTTGCAATCTGACATAATTGGAGGTGTTTTTTATGGGAGAGTGTGCAAACACTGGCAAGTTAAGATGTGCCATGCTGACAGACACCTTCCCAAGAGGACTGCATGCTATGATTAAATCAAAAGTTGCTTTAACAGAGTATTACTTTAAGGGTGTGCACACTCATGCTACCAGCCTATTGTACCTATTTCAGTTACCAGATGTTACCTGTAACTGATGTGTATGTTGTTCAATTGGACTGCACAGGTTATATATCATATGAAATGATGGCAATGTTATGACCTGATTTCTGATGTCTCATGTGATATATCACAAAAACCTGGCATATTAACAGGTATGTGTACACTTATTATATCCACTGTAAGCTTAGGAAGTTGTTTGAGTAACCGGCTTTGTTTTAAAATGCATGTACTGCAGGTTATGCAGTGTGCACCTCCAATTAGGACATTACTTAGTGGCACCATTCCACAGGCCAACCCAGTAATGTATCAGACAATCACAGGAGTTATGAGGAACAGACCAAACAAATGAGCCACACATGTAGACATTCAGCAAAACCCTGTACAGTTGGGGGGTATGTTCTGCAGGAGTTGCCACCGTGTTATACAGGTGAACAGCAATAATTTACATAGGGTGCAGTGTGTGTTAGGTGAAGGGCCATCACCTACTAACACCACTCACGTATCCCAGAGGTGTATATTAATAGTAATGATAATTGGAAAGGGCTGCACTGCATGATGCTAAGGGTCCATCCAGAGTATGTATGTTATTGTCTGTGTGTTGTGAATGCCCCCAGTTGACTAATGTGAGGTCTGTGTAATGTCATTGAGGCACCTCACCTGTGTATATATGTGTGTGTGTGTGTGTGTGTGTGTGTGTGTGTGTGTGTGTGTGTGTGTGTGTGTGTGTGTGTGTGTGTGTGTGTGTGTGTGCACCAGCAAACCTTATGGTGCCAGTAGTGATTTACATATGTTGTTTTTCCCTCACAGGTGGACATGGTGCATGGTCTCTCCCACTCTGATACTGATGTCAGTGTCTCTGCAGAATCTGACCATGATAATACTCATATTGAGGCTTGATACTGTGCCATCGGTTGGTATCCCACTATTGTCAACCCCATCTCCGCACACAGTTACAATGCCCACACATACCCTGTCACCAGTGGCCACAGATAATGGACAGTTGGCAGGTGGTGGCAAGAAACAGGCTACTGTGGTGAATATGTCAAATGAGGGTGCAGGCACTAGCAATAGCCAGAGTGATGGTAATGTCCCACACAGGCAGATGGGCAGTGGTGCTCAGAGGTGGATTACAGCCCATCATGCCCCTGTTGTAAGTGCTATGGCAGCAGTCTCCAGATGCATGTTTCAGGCTGTCATGGGGGCACAGGCACATAATGAACATAATACCAAACATATACGCAGGGTCATGGATGAGCACATCCCTGGTGTCCATGGTAATATGAACTCACTGCAGCCATCTATCAGCATACTGAGGTCATGGATAAATGGTGGGGGGAGACCTAGGCACTCCTTGACCATGGAATATCTGAGCTTGAGAGTTTGGTAGAAACTGGCCAGCAGCCATGTGGCTGTAGGGCAGCACCACGATTAGCTGAGGGTCTATGTGTCCATGCACAATCACATTCCCATGCTGGCAGTACCATCAGCACTACTGAAAGGGGTGTGCTGTCCACACCATGATGCAGCAGGCCATGGGCATGTGATCCTGACCGGTCCCAACAGGGACATGGATCCCGCAGGCAGTAGTCACCAGCGGGGAGTAGTACTGCATCTGGACTCGACCCTGGTGGTGCCAGTGATACCCTGTGCAGGCTCAGTTCCTATGTTCATGGCCAGAGATGGTGAACTGTACACTTTGCCATGTGCAGCCCACAGCTGTAGAAAATACCCCCGTGTAGGGCACCCACATGGCATGACTATGTGCATACAAACACACAAACATCACGATCAGGAATGTTGCCTCCACACACACATGCACACACATGCACACACACACACACACACACACACACACACACACACACACACACACACCACCCCTGCACTTCCCATTTAATGAACACCCTCAAACACACACACATGATGTCAACCATGTGGCTCAGCCTAGGCTTCTGGCAAACCCACACAACACCCTGTGCATATGATGATACCTGTGCCACATTCATGCCATCCATACCATCGATGCAGGGACATACTTATATGGGTCTGATGCACAGGGTAACTTTAGTAAAGTGTAGTTATTTCATGCTGTGTAAGGTGCTGTCATCTGGCATTTGTAATGGGTACACATCAGAATGTGTGAGTGTGTGTGTGTGTGTGCGTGTGTGTGCGTGTGTGTGTGTGTGTGTGTGTGTGTGTGTGTGTGTGTGTGTGTGTGTGTGTGTGTGTGTGTGCATACCTTTTCAGCTTTGATGGTTTATTGGTGTTAGCAACACTAAGCCAATCTGTCCTACTCTGTTTGTGTTTTGGGTGTCTGTGTGACAGCAGGATGTGGTCCTGCAGACATCACCAACAAGGGGTATGGCAGTGTAGTAAAACATCGAAGAAGTCATTGTCAGGGTACAGCTGTATCTGCACACATTTTCCAGGTCTGTGTAACAGTTCTTGCATGTGCCTCACAGGTTATAGGGCTGAGGGGTTGTATCTCTGTTTATGATGGTTGACATCAGCTCTAGTATAGTGGACAGTGGTAAGTGTGGTGTGTGGAACACACCTCAGATTGCTAATGCCCTCAACCCCAGAGGATATTGAGTCGACCAAACACACAGAGAATACTGTTCACACACATGCACACACACACATGCATGCACAGGATCACAGTTTCCAGTGTTGTGTTTGAAACCCCTATCCATATAGTTGTGGTACCACACTATTATACGGTTATTGCAAGTGGCACAGGACTACTAGTGTGATGACTGTTACAAGGTACCTTTAAGGTGAATAACATCATGTGGCCTTGTGGGGTATGGCAACGGTGTCTGTACTGGGTGTGAGAGTACTCATAATAGTGTCGTGTACAAGTCTACACACTCACAACCACTGCTATACACACCAATGCATACACCAATGTGCACACACACAAAGACACACACACACACACACACACACACACACACACACACAAAACCCCCAAACCCAAAAAACAACCAACCACACAACCAAAACCAACCCCACAACACACCCCA
>NC_056745.1:1462843516-1462867565 GCF_019279795.1 Protopterus annectens | reverse complement strand
CTCCTAATCACTCCCTATAATAATGTCAAAACCCTGCGCTCATCGAACAAACTACTGGTACAAATAGCTCCTAATCACTCCCTATAATAATGTCAAAACCCTGCGCTCATCGAACAAACTACTGGTACAAATAGCTCCTAATCACTCCCTATAATAATGTCAAAACCCTGCGCTCATCGAACAAACTACTGGTACAAATAGCTCCTAATCACTCCCTATAATAATGTCAAAACCCTGCGCTCATCGAACAAACTACTGGTACAAATAGCTCCTAATCACTCCCTATAATAATGTCAAAACCCTGCGCTCATCGAACAAACTACTGGTACAAATAGCTCCTAATCACTCCCTATAATAATGTCAAAACCCTGCTCATCGAACAAACTACTGGTACAAATAGCTCCTAATCACTCCCTATAATAATGTCAAAACCCTGCGCTCATCGAACAAACTACTGGTACAAATAGCTCCTAATCACTCCCTATAATAATGTCAAAACCCTGCGCTCATCGAACAAACTACTGGTACAAATAGCTCCTAATCACCCCTATAATAATGTCAAAACCCTGCGCTCATCGAACAAACTACTGGTACAAATAGCTCCTAATCACTCCCTATAATAATGTCAAAACCCTGCGCTCATCGAACAAACTACTGGTACAAATAGCTCCTAATCACTCCCTATAATAATGTCAAAACCCTGCGCTCATCGAACAAACTACTGGTACAAATAGCTCCTAATCACTCCCTATAATAATGTCAAAACCCTGCGCTCATCGAACAAACTACTGGTACAAATAGCTCCTAATCACTCCCTATAATAATGTCAAAACCCTGCTCATCGAACAAACTACTGGTACAAATAGCTCCTAATCACCCCTATAATAATGTCAAAACCCTGCGCTCATCGAACAAACTACTGGTACAAATAGCTCCTAATCACCCCTATAATAATGTCAAAACCCTGCGCTCATCGAACAAACTACTGGTACAAATAGCTCCTAATCACTCCCTATAATAATGTCAAAACCCTGCGCTCATCGAACAAACTACTGGTACAAATAGCTCCTAATCACTCCCTATAATAATGTCAAAACCCTGCGCTCATCGAACAAACTACTGGTACAAATAGCTCCTAATCACTCCCTATAATAATGTCAAAACCCTGCGCTCATCGAACAAACTACTGGTACAAATAGCTCCTAATCACTCCCTATAATAATGTCAAAACCCTGCGCTCATCGAACAAACTACTGGTACAAATAGCTCCTAATCACTCCCTATAATAATGTCAAAACCCTGCGCTCATCGAACAAACTACTGGTACAAATAGCTCCTAATCACTCCCTATAATAATGTCAAAACCCTGCGCTCATCGAACAAACTACTGGTACAAATAGCTCCTAATCACTCCCTATAATAATGTCAAAACCCTGCGCTCATCGAACAAACTACTGGTACAAATAGCTCCTAATCACTCCCTATAATAATGTCAAAACCCTGCGCTCATCGAACAAACTACTGGTACAAATAGCTCCTAATCACTCCCTATAATAATGTCAAAACCCTGCGCTCATCGAACAAACTACTGGTACAAATAGCTCCTAATCACTCCCTATAATAATGTCAAAACCCTGCTCTCATCAATCAAACTACTGGTACAAATAGCTCCTAATCACTCCCTATAATAATGTCATAACCCTGCGCTCATCGAACAAACTACTGGTACAAATAGCTCCTAATCACTCCCTATAATAATGTCAAAACCCTGCTCATCGAACAAACTACTGGTACAAATAGCTCCTAATCACTCCCTATAATAATGTCAAAACCCTGCGCTCATCGAACAAACTACTGGTACAAATAGCTCCTAATCACTCCCTATAATAATGTCAAAACCCTGCGCTCATCGAACAAACTACTGGTACAAATAGCTCCTAATCACTCCCTATAATAATGTCAAAACCCTGCTCATCGAACAAACTACTGGTACAAATAGCTCCTAATCACTCCCTATAATAATGTCAAAACCCTGCGCTCATCGAACAAACTACTGGTACAAATAGCTCCTAATCACTCCCTATAATAATGTCAAAACCCTGCGCTCATCGAACAAACTACTGGTACAAATAGCTCCTAATCACTCCCTATAATAATGTCAAAACCCTGCGCTCATCGAACAAACTACTGGTACAAATAGCTCCTAATCACTCCCTATAATAATGTCAAAACCCTGCGCTCATCGAACAAACTACTGGTACAAATAGCTCCTAATCACTCCCTATAATAATGTCAAAACCCTGCGCTCATCGAACAAACTACTGGTACAAATAGCTCCTAATCACTCCCTATAATAATGTCAAAACCCTGCGCTCATCGAACAAACTACTGGTACAAATAGCTCCTAATCACTCCCTATAATAATGTCAAACCCTGCGCTCATCGAACAAACTACTGGTACAAATAGCTCCTAATCACCCCTATAATAATGTCAAAACCCTGCGCTCATCGAACAAACTACTGGTACAAATAGCTCCTAATCACTCCCTATAATAATGTCAAAACCCTGCACTCATCGAACAAACTACTGGTACAAATAGCTCCTAATTACTCCCTATAATAATGTCAAAACCCTGCCTCATCGAACAAACTACTGGTACAAATAGCTCCTAATCACTCCCTATAATAATGTCAAAACCCTGCGCTCATCGAACAAACTACTGGTACAAATAGCTCCTAATCACTCCCTATAATAATGTCAAAACCCTGCGCTCATCGAACAAACTACTGGTACAAATAGCTCCTAATCACTCCCTATAATAATGTCAAAACCCTGCTCATCGAACAAACTACTGGTACAAATAGCTCCTAATCACTCCCTATAATAATGTCAAAACCCTGCGCTCATCGAACAAACTACTGGTACAAATAGCTCCTAATCACTCCCTATAATAATGTCAAAACCCTGCGCTCATCGAACAAACTACTGGTACAAATAGCTCCTAATCACTCCCTATAATAATGTCAAAACCCTGCGCTCATCGAACAAACTACTGGTACAAATAGCTCCTAATCACTCCCTATAATAATGTCAAAACCCTGCGCTCATCGAACAAACTACTGGTACAAATAGCTCCTAATCACTCCCTATAATAATGTCAAAACCCTGCGCTCATCGAACAAACTACTGGTACAAATAGCTCCTAATCACTCCCTATAATAATGTCAAAACCCTGCGCTCATCGAACAAACTACTGGTACAAATAGCTCCTAATCACTCCCTATAATAATGTCAAAACCCTGCGCTCATCGAACAAACTACTGGTACAAATAGCTCCTAATCACTCCCTATAATAATGTCAAAACCCTGCGCTCATCGAACAAACTACTGGTACAAATAGCTCCTAATCACTCCCTATAATAATGTCAAAACCCTGCGGACATCGAACAAACTACTGGTACAAATAGCTCCTAATCACTCCCTATAATAATGTCAAAACCCTGCACTCATCGAACAAACTACTGGTACAAATAGCTCCTAATCACTCCCTATAATAATGTCAAAACCCTGCGGCCATAGAACAAACTACTGGTACAAATAGCTCCTAATCACTCCCTATAATAATGTCAAAACCCTGCTCATCGAACAAACTACTGGTACAAATAGCTCCTAATCACTCCCTATAATAATGTCAAAACCCTGCGCTCATCGAACAAACTACTGGTACAAATAGCTCCTAATCACTCCCTATAATAATGTCAAAATCCCTGCGCTCATCGAACAAACTACTGGTACAAATAGCTCCTAATCACTCCCTATAATAATGTCAAAACCCTGCGCTCATCGAACAAACTACTGGTACAAATAGCTCCTAATCACTCCCTATAATAATGTCAAAACCCTGCGCTCATCGAACAAACTACTGGTACAAATAGCTCCTAATCACTCCCTATAATAATGTCAAAACCCTGCTCATCGAACAAACTACTGGTACAAATAGCTCCTAATCACTCCCTATAATAATGTCAAAACCCTGCGCTCATCGAACAAACTACTGGTACAAATAGCTCCTAATCACTCCCTATAATAATGTCAAAACCCTGCTCATCGAACAAACTACTGGTACAAATAGCTCCTAATCACTCCCTATAATAATGTCAAAACCCTGCGCTCATCGAACAAACTACTGGTACAAATAGCTCCTAATCACTCCCTATAATAATGTCAAAACCCTGCGCTCATCGAACAAACTACTGGTACAAATAGCTCCTAATCACTCCCTATAATAATGTCAAAACCCTGCTCATCGAACAAACTACTGGTACAAATAGCTCCTAATCACTCCCTATAATAATGTCAAAACCCTGCGCTCATCGAACAAACTACTGGTACAAATAGCTCCTAATCACTCCCTATAATAATGTCAAAACCCTGCGCTCATCGAACAAACTACTGGTACAAATAGCTCCTAATCACTCCCTATAATAATGTCAAAACCCTGCGCTCATCGAACAAACTACTGGTACAAATAGCTCCTAATCACTCCCTATAATAATGTCAAAACCCTGCGCTCATCGAACAAACTACTGGTACAAATAGCTCCTAATCACTCCCTATAATAATGTCAAAACCCTGCTCATCGAACAAACTACTGGTACAAATAGCTCCTAATCACTCCCTATAATAATGTCAAAACCCTGCGCTCATCGAACAAACTACTGGTACAAATAGCTCCTAATCACTCCCTATAATAATGTCAAAACCCTGCGGTCATCGAACAAACTACTGGTACAAATAGGTCCTAATCACTCCCTATAATAATGTCAAAACCCTGCGCTCATCGAACAAACTACTGGTACAAATAGCTCCTAATCACTCCCTATAATAATGTCAAAACCCTGCGCTCATCGAACAAACTACTGGTACAAATAGCTCCTAATCACCCCTATAATAATGTCAAAACCCTGCGCTCATCGAACAAACTACTGGTACAAATAGCTCCTAATCACTCCCTATAATAATGTCAAAACCCTGCGCTCATCGAACAAACTACTGGTACAAATAGCTCCTAATCACTCCCTATAATAATGTCAAAACCCTGCGCTCATCGAACAAACTACTGGTACAAATAGCTCCTAATCACTCCCTATAATAATGTCAAAACCCTGCGCTCATCGAACAAACTACTGGTACAAATAGCTCCTAATCACTCCCTATAATAATGTCAAAACCCTGCTCATCGAACAAACTACTGGTACAAATAGCTCCTAATCACTCCCTATAATAATGTCAAAACCCTGCGCTCATCGAACAAACTACTGGTACAAATAGCTCCTAATCACTCCCTATAATAATGTCAAAACCCTGCGCTCATCGAACAAACTACTGGTACAAATAGCTCCTAATCACTCCCTATAATAATGTCAAAACCCTGCGCTCATCGAACAAACTACTGGTACAAATAGCTCCTAATCACTCCCTATAATAATGTCAAACCCTGCGCTCATCGAACAAACTACTGGTAGAAATAGCTCCTAATCACTCCCTATAATAATGTCAAAACCCTGCGCTCATCGAACAAACTACTGGTACAAATAGCTCCTAATCACTCCCTATAATAATGTCAAAACCCTGCGCTCATCGAACAAACTACTGGTACAAATAGCTCCTAATCACTCCCTATAATAATGTCAAAACCCTGCGCTCATCGAACAAACTACTGGTACAAATAGCTCCTAATCACTCCCTATAATAATGTCAAAACCCTGCGCTCATCGAACAAACTACTGGTACAAATAGCTCCTAATCACTCCCTATAATAATGTCAAAACCCTGCGCTCATCGAACAAACTACTGGTACAAATAGCTCCTAATCACTCCCTATAATAATGTCAAAACCCTGCGCTCATCGAACAAACTACTGGTACAAATAGCTCCTAATCACTCCCTATAATAATGTCAAAACCCTGCCTCATCGAACAAACTACTGGTACAAATAGCTCCTAATCACTCCCTATAATAATGTCAAAACCCTGCGCTCATCGAACAAACTACTGGTACAAATAGCTCCTAATCACTCCCTATAATAATGTCAAAACCCTGCTCATCGAACAAACTACTGGTACAAATAGCTCCTAATCACTCCCTATAATAATGTCAAACCCTGCTCATCGAACAAACTACTGGTACAAATAGCTCCTAATCACTCCCTATAATAATGTCAAAACCCTGCGCTCATCGAACAAACTACTGGTACAAATAGCTCCTAATCACTCCCTATAATAATGTCAAAACCCTGCGCTCATCGAACAAACTACTGGTACAAATAGCTCCTAATCACTCCCTATAATAATGTCAAAACCCTGCTCATCGAACAAACTACTGGTACAAATAGCTCCTAATCACTCCCTATAATAATGTCAAAACCCTGCGCTCATCGAACAAACTACTGGTACAAATAGCTCCTAATCACTCCCTATAATAATGTCAAAACCCTGCGCTCATCGAACAAACTACTGGTACAAATAGCTCCTAATCACTCCCTATAATAATGTCAAAACCCTGCGCTCATCGAACAAACTACTGGTACAAATAGCTCCTAATCACTCCCTATAATAATGTCAAAACCCTGCGCTCATCGAACAAACTACTGGTACAAATAGCTCCTAATCACTCCCTATAATAATGTCAAAACCCTGCGCTCATCGAACAAACTACTGGTACAAATAGCTCCTAATCACTCCCTATAATAATGTCAAAACCCTGCGCTCATCGAACAAACTACTGGTACAAATAGCTCCTAATCACTCCCTATAATAATGTCAAAAACCCTGCGCTCATCAAACAAACTACTGGTACAAATAGCTCCTAATCACTCCCTATAATAATGTCAAAACCCTGCGCTCATCGAACAAACTACTGGTACAAATAGCTCCTAATCACTCCCTATAATAATGTCAAAACCCTGCGCTCATCGAACAAACTACTGGTACAAATAGCTCCTAATCACTCCCTATAATAATGTCAAAACCCTGCGCTCATCGAACAAACTACTGGTACAAATAGCTCCTAATCACTCCCTATAATAATGTCAAAACCCTGCGCTCATCGAACAAACTACTGGTACAAATAGCTCCTAATCACTCCCTATAATAATGTCAAAACCCTGCGCTCATCGAACAAACTACTGGTACAAATAGCTCCTAATCACTCCCTATAATAATGTCAAAACCCTGCTCATCGAACAAACTACTGGTACAAATAGCTCCTAATCACTCCCTATAATAATGTCAAAACCCTGCGCTCATCGAACAAACTACTGGTACAAATAGCTCCTAATCACTCCCTATAATAATGTCAAAACCCTGCGCTCATCGAACAAACTACTGGTACAAATAGCTCCTAATCACTCCCTATAATAATGTCAAAACCCTGCGCTCATCGAACAAACTACTGGTACAAATAGCTCCTAATCACTCCCTATAATAATGTCAAAACCCTGCGCTCATCGAACAAACTACTGGTACAAATAGCTCCTAATCACTCCCTATAATAATGTCAAAACCCTGCGCTCATCGAACAAACTACTGGTACAAATAGCTCCTAATCACTCCCTATAATAATGTCAAAACCCTGCGCTCATCGAACAAACTACTGGTACAAATAGCTCCTAATCACTCCCTATAATAATGTCAAAACCCTGCGCTCATCGAACAAACTACTGGTACAAATAGCTCCTAATCACTCCCTATAATAATGTCAAAACCCTGCTCATCGAACAAACTACTGGTACAAATAGCTCCTAATCACTCCCTATAATAATGTCAAAACCCTGCGCTCATCGAACAAACTACTGGTACAAATAGCTCCTAATCACTCCCTATAATAATGTCAAAACCCTGCGCTCATCGAACAAACTACTGGTACAAATAGCTCCTAATCACTCCCTATAATAATGTCAAAACCCTGCGCTCATCGAACAAACTACTGGTACAAATAGCTCCTAATCACTCCCTATAATAATGTCAAAACCCTGCGCTCATCGAACAAACTACTGGTACAAATAGCTCCTAATCACTCCCTATAATAATGTCAAAACCCTGCGCTCATCGAACAAACTACTGGTACAAATAGCTCCTAATCACTCCCTATAATAATGTCAAAACCCTGCGCTCATCGAACAAACTACTGGTACAAATAGCTCCTAATCACTCCCTATAATAATGTCAAAACCCTGCGCTCATCGAACAAACTACTGGTACAAATAGCTCCTAATCACTCCCTATAATAATGTCAAAACCCTGCGCTCATCGAACAAACTACTGGTACAAATAGCTCCTAATCACTCCCTATAATAATGTCAAAACCCTGCGCTCATCGAACAAACTACTGGTACAAATAGCTCCTAATCACTCCCTATAATAATGTCAAAACCCTGCGCTCATCGAACAAACTACTGGTACAAATAGCTCCTAATCACTCCCTATAATAATGTCAAAACCCTGCGCTCATCGAACAAACTACTGGTACAAATAGCTCCTAATCACTCCCTATAATAATGTCAAAACCCTGCGCTCATCGAACAAACTACTGGTACAAATAGCTCCTAATCACTCCCTATAATAATGTCAAAACCCTGCTCATCGAACAAACTACTGGTACAAATAGCTCCTAATCACTCCCTATAATAATGTCAAAACCCTGCACTCATCGAACAAACTACTGGTACAAATAGCTCCTAATTACTCCCTATAATAATGTCAAAACCCTGCGCTCATCGAACAAACTACTGGTACAAATAGCTCCTAATCACTCCCTATAATAATGTCAAAACCCTGCGCTCATCGAACAAACTACTGGTACAAATAGCTCCTAATCACTCCCTATAATAATGTCAAAACCCTGCGCTCATCGAACAAACTACTGGTACAAATAGCTCCTAATCACTCCCTATAATAATGTCAAAACCCTGCGCTCATCGAACAAACTACTGGTACAAATAGCTCCTAATCACTCCCTATAATAATGTCAAAACCCTGCGCTCATCGAACAAACTACTGGTACAAATAGCTCCTAATCACTCCCTATAATAATGTCAAAACCCTGCGCTCATCGAACAAACTACTGGTACAAATAGCTCCTAATCACTCCCTATAATAATGTCAAAACCCTGCTCATCGAACAAACTACTGGTACAAATAGCTCCTAATCACTCCCTATAATAATGTCAAAACCCTGCGCTCATCGAACAAACTACTGGTACAAATAGCTCCTAATCACTCCCTATAATAATGTCAAAACCCTGCGCTCATCGAACAAACTACTGGTACAAATAGCTCCTAATCACTCCCTATAATAATGTCAAAACCCTGCGCTCATCGAACAAACTACTGGTACAAATAGCTCCTAATCACTCCCTATAATAATGTCAAAACCCTGCGCTCATCGAACAAACTACTGGTACAAATAGCTCCTAATCACTCCCTATAATAATGTCAAAACCCTGCGCTCATCGAACAAACTACTGGTACAAATAGCTCCTAATCACTCCCTATAATAATGTCAAAACCCTGCGCTCATCGAACAAACTACTGGTACAAATAGCTCCTAATCACTCCCTATAATAATGTCAAAACCCTGCGCTCATCGAACAAACTACTGGTACAAATAGCTCCTAATCACTCCCTATAATAATGTCAAAACCCTGCGCTCATCGAACAAACTACTGGTACAAATAGCTCCTAATCACTCCCTATAATAATGTCAAAACCCTGCGCTCATCGAACAAACTACTGGTACAAATAGCTCCTAATCACTCCCTATAATAATGTCAAAACCCTGCGCTCATCGAACAAACTACTGGTACAAATAGCTCCTAATCACTCCCTATAATAATGTCAAAACCCTGCGCTCATCGAACAAACTACTGGTACAAATAGCTCCTAATCACTCCCTATAATAATGTCAAAACCCTGCGCTCATCGAACAAACTACTGGTACAAATAGCTCCTAATCACCCCTATAATAATGTCAAAACCCTGCGCTCATCGAACAAACTACTGGTACAAATAGCTCCTAATCACTCCCTATAATAATGTCAAAACCCTGCGCTCATCGAACAAACTACTGGTACAAATAGCTCCTAATCACTCCCTATAATAATGTCAAAACCCTGCGCTCATCGAACAAACTACTGGTACAAATAGCTCCTAATCACTCCCTATAATAATGTCAAAACCCTGCGCTCATCGAACAAACTACTGGTACAAATAGCTCCTAATCACTCCCTATAATAATGTCAAAACCCTGCGCTCATCGAACAAACTACTGGTACAAATAGCTCCTAATCACTCCCTATAATAATGTCAAAACCCTGCTCATCGAACAAACTACTGGTACAAATAGCTCCTAATCACTCCCTATAATAATGTCAAAACCCTGCGCTCATCGAACAAACTACTGGTACAAATAGCTCCTAATCACTCCCTATAATAATGTCAAAACCCTGCGCTCATCGAACAAACTACTGGTACAAATAGCTCCTAATCACTCCCTATAATAATGTCAAAACCCTGCGCTCATCGAACAAACTACTGGTACAAATAGCTCCTAATCACTCCCTATAATAATGTCAAAACCCTGCGCTCATCGAACAAACTACTGGTACAAATAGCTCCTAATCACTCCCTATAATAATGTCAAAACCCTGCGCTCATCGAACAAACTACTGGTACAAATAGCTCCTAATCACTCCCTATAATAATGTCAAAACCCTGCTCATCGAACAAACTACTGGTACAAATAGCTCCTAATCACTCCCTATAATAATGTCAAAACCCTGCGCTCATCGAACAAACTACTGGTACAAATAGCTCCTAATCACTCCCTATAATAATGTCAAAACCCTGCGCTCATCGAACAAACTACTGGTACAAATAGCTCCTAATCACCCCTATAATAATGTCAAAACCCTGCGCTCATCGAACAAACTACTGGTACAAATAGCTCCTAATCACTCCCTATAATAATGTCAAAACCCTGCGCTCATCGAACAAACTACTGGTACAAATAGCTCCTAATCACTCCCTATAATAATGTCAAAACCCTGCTCATCGAACAAACTACTGGTACAAATAGCTCCTAATCACTCCCTATAATAATGTCAAAACCCTGCGCTCATCGAACAAACTACTGGTACAAATAGCTCCTAATCACTCCCTATAATAATGTCAAAACCCTGCGCTCATCGAACAAACTACTGGTACAAATAGCTCCTAATCACTCCCTATAATAATGTCAAAACCCTGCGCTCATCGAACAAACTACTGGTACAAATAGCTCCTAATCACTCCCTATAATAATGTCAAAACCCTGCGCTCATCGAACAAACTACTGGTACAAATAGCTCCTAATCACTCCCTATAATAATGTCAAAACCCTGCTCATCGAACAAACTACTGGTACAAATAGCTCCTAATCACTCCCTATAATAATGTCAAAACCCTGCGCTCATCGAACAAACTACTGGTACAAATAGCTCCTAATCACTCCCTATAATAATGTCAAAACCCTGCGCTCATCGAACAAACTACTGGTACAAATAGCTCCTAATCACTCCCTATAATAATGTCAAAACCCTGCACTCATCGAACAAACTACTGGTACAAATAGCTCCTAATTACTCCCTATAATAATGTCAAAACCCTGCGCTCATCGAACAAACTACTGGTACAAATAGCTCCTAATCACTCCCTATAATAATGTCAAAACCCTGCGCTCATCGAACAAACTACTGGTACAAATAGCTCCTAATCACTCCCTATAATAATGTCAAAACCCTGCACTCATCGAACAAACTACTGGTACAAATAGCTCCTAATCACTCCCTATAATAATGTCAAAACCCTGCGCTCATCGAACAAACTACTGGTACAAATAGCTCCTAATCACTCCCTATAATAATGTCAAAACCCTGCGCTCATCGAACAAACTACTGGTACAAATAGCTCCTAATCACTCCCTATAATAATGTCAAAACCCTGCGCTCATCGAACAAACTACTGGTACAAATAGCTCCTAATCACTCCCTATAATAATGTCAAAACCCTGCGCTCATCGAACAAACTACTGGTACAAATAGCTCCTAATCACTCCCTATAATAATGTCAAAACCCTGCGCTCATCGAACAAACTACTGGTACAAATAGCTCCTAATCACTCCCTATAATAATGTCAAAACCCTGCGCTCATCGAACAAACTACTGGTACAAATAGCTCCTAATCACTCCCTATAATAATGTCAAAACCCTGCTCTCGAACAAACTACTGGTACAAATAGCTCCTAATCACTCCCTATAATAATGTCAAAACCCTGCGCTCATCGAACAAACTACTGGTACAAATAGCTAAAACCAATAATTCGGCTGGTGACTCATTGTTCTCTAATTCAGTGGGTAAAACCTGGAACACCCTCCCTACTCACCTAACCTCTCTATTCTCAACTAATCTATTTAAAATCAAACTAAAACCCTACCTTAAATCACACTGGTTATGCCCATGTGTTAACCCCGACTAACTACTTCACCTGTCCATAGACACTGATCTTCTTACCTGTATAAGCTTGTTTCTTTTCTAGTGACAACAATGTGGATGCTATTCTACAGTTGAATAGTGTGCTTGTATATATTATGTATGAATATCCTCACCTGCTACAGACTAGCATTCTTGTGTGGCTTTTTGTGTGACTTTATAGTTAATAGTGTCATTGTACATATTTTGCATTAATATCTATAGCTGCTGTGCCCTATGTTTTTCTCTTGTTAAAATAAGCTAAATCCAATGATATGAAATGATTGCAAAAACTATGTTATGAAATGTACCAAATTCTTTGTAAATATTCATCTGTATATGGAGCTTATCTCCCCAGGCCTCCACTGAAAATGGACATATATCCAGTTGGACTAGCCTGGTCAGCAAATGTAAAATAAAATAAAAAAAAATTATTTAAGAAAAAAAATTCTTACTTTTCTTAAGTAATGTCTTTGTATAAAGGCAGATTGCTGTTCTTCTGCCGGTTGTGGTATACTGCACCTGCGTTTTGATGTACTCCGCATGCGTATGGGCCTTGCGTTCCCACGCATACCCAGTACATCAAGGCTTTGAAATGGAAGCAATGGAGAAAAAAAAGTCTCAGTTGCTCCGTTTTCTCTCTCTCTTTTTTTTTTTTTATTGGGGGCAGTTTATACCAACGGAAATAAAGTCTGGGTGACCAGACCTTTTTCCGTTGGTATATTGTGGGATTTACAACAGGCACGCTGGTTGGGCAGGCCAATCAGCGTGCATGTTTTTGAATATTAATAGGGAGACATTGTATAATTATATATAGTCCACTCTCTTATGTGTCATGTTGTGCTGTGTTTTATTAGGGACTGTGTTATTTTTGTCTTTCATTAGGTTAGGATGAGATTTTTTTTTTACAAATTTCTTTACAAAAATAATTTATGTATCACAGAAACCTACTCTTTTTATACTGTTTCATTTTCCCTATTACTGTAAGTAAATTTTCTTTCATCCTGAAAAATTAACTATTTTCTCTGCTGTTAATTTAGTTATATCTACTATATTGGAATTGTTCTCCCCGTGTCTCTGCTGAAAATGGGCTTTTTTGGCCCAGTCAGCCTTTCCCAGTAAATAAAATTAAAATAAATAAATACAATGTTACAGAGGAAACGTACTTCAAAGGGTATGTTCAGCTTTGAGGTAAGTGGTTGCTAATTTCTGTCAAAGTTAGTCAGACAGTGTTGTTTTGGTGCTCAGCAGATGGGGCTACCTAATGAATAAATGGCTGTCCTGCATTTGATCTTGTAGCAGTTCCTTGGAAATTACTTGCTTATTTAAGAGTGAGAACCATCTAAAATCACTGGAATATACTACTTAGCAAGGCCATAATGGATTTTGTGTTCATTACTGTAAATACTAGTACCTTTGTCTTGCTGCCACAAACAAATTCTTCAGAGAAATGTTTTATTTTCTTTCACACCACTTTATTTGTTAAAAATTCCAATAAGCTAGATCCTTCGCAGGTTAATAAACCTCACATCATTATTTTTTTGTTTAGTTTTATGTATTTGTTAATGGGCCAAGGATACTAAGCACACGGTCTTCTTCTCAGGAATTTCTTTCTGGTTAAGTAACTTGATCAGAATCATAAAGCTTGAAGAAGGGGATTAAGGGCATCAAACCTAGTATGATAGGATGAAGCTCATTGGCACCTATGGCTTTAAACTTCTGTACTAAACTTCCAGTCTTCAAACTTGTACTTCATTTCCTGATTAAGCCAAAAAGGGATCAGGAACTACTTAACCACTCAGCAATGTGACTTGTAGTTCAGCAGTTTCAATCCCACCACCATCATTTTTATCCATTGCCATTTAATGCTTACTCAGCCATTTGGACATCATGTATTGCACTGTACTTAAAATGCACTGTGCATCAATCAGAAAACACCTTGGATGAGATCACAGTCCATTAGGGTATCCACTAATGTAAGTGCACCCGAAACCAAATGATGCTTTAAAATATTGCCCGTCAGTATAAACATGTCATCAGAGTGAAGAAGAAACTTGATAATAAGGTGAAAATACTCTTGGACATAGGAAAAAATGTACACTCCATGCAAGCAGTAGCTAGGATGAAAATCAAAGTCATACCCTGGATTTGTGAGGTACCATCCTTAACCACAGCACTAACATGACACACTTACCATCTCCTGTTTGCCAAGAGCTTAAAATAAAATAAAATAAAATATCATGAGGAATAGAATCTTCTTTAATATTCTCTAGATACAGTAAAGTAAATGCATCTTTTCACCTGAGATCACTTTGCATTTGGAGATTTGCTAACAATTACTGGACAGTACTGGACTCATAAGAAAAATAGAGCAACACTTATATGTGCTGTCTCTTCAGTCAAACAGCTCCAAAATTACTTGCAGCATTCCTTTGTTAAAATTGTAAACTGGAACAATCTAAACAATTCCTCAACTGAAATAAACTAGAGGCTATTTTCACTTCTAAGCCAACAGCCAGACTATAATGATTTTATTGTATTATCAATCAGAGTTAGTACGAAATGCAAAATAACTGGGAGTAATAATAGACCATAGATTGCAATTTGATCAGCACATCCAACATGTAGTTCAAAAAAAAAAACAAAAAACAAATCATAATCTTGGTGTTCTCAATAAAAAAGTGCACTTGGTGGTGCAGTGGTGTAACAGTTAGCATTGTTGCCTCACAGCAAGAGGTTCTCCGGTTCAATTCTCAGCTGGGGTGCCTACTGTGTGGAGTCTACATGTCCTTCCTGTGTTTGTGTGGGTTACCTCTGGGTGCTCTGGTTTCCTCCCATATTCCAAAGCCATGCATCTGGAGCATTTCTCCTTGGGCCTTTGCTGAAAATGGGATCTGTCCCAGTTGGACTTTCCTGGTATACAAATGTTAATTAGTAAATAAAGTGAAACCATTTATAACAGTGTGTAAGACTGTAGCTAATACCTATCTATGTCCTAATTTTCTTTATGCCTCATCAACTCACAGTCCTGTCACCTAGCAATAATGCAGAAATCTTATAATAAAGCTGCACGGTTTGCAAATAATCACACTAATGAAAAACATCAATTTGTGGGACTTCACTTCCATAACTAGCTGGAGCTATCTAATCTACAAACATTTTCCTCAAATAAAGACTGCCCATAGCATATTTTATATCCCAGACAGATGCTCAGTCACCAGCAAGTTGTTAAAGTGGACCCCCTTCCCCAGAAAATGGCTCTCACTATACCAACACCTGGTACTCACTGAAAAAAATCTAAAAATCATAATGGTGTACATTGTTAAGCCATGAAACTTGATCCCAGAAGATATCAGAAATATCATATCTTATCAACAGTTTAAAATCTTTTTGATAATGTATCTATTAAGAAAATACTTCTGAACTTATGAAAACCTCATTACCAAGACCTCTTCTTATTCTAAATCTAATCCTGCCTTACAGTTAGAATCGCAATGAAATCATACGTAGCAGTACAATAGTACGGCCAGTATACTGTCATCATTATTAATTCACCAAATTATGCATCTGAATCAAATAAATACTACTAATTTATCAAACTTTTACTATAGTAATTTCCTGGTTATGGGTCTCTAGTCAATTGAAATAATTGGATGAAATATGCATTATCTGCTGTCAGTTTGTTAATATTACAGAGGAGTATGGTTATAGACTGGAAAATAATACTGAATTTTCTGTTCATGTGTGAGGTATATGTGCTTTATATACTATGTGTTGTTGATGTGCCTGGGCTTAATATGTTCAACATGCATCATAGTATTCTAAATGAAACAAAATAAAATATTGCTCATGCAGGCAAAATCTGTAGCACTAAAGAATCTAGCAGACAGTCCATTAGATACCCTTCAGTTCATTCAAAATAGTACTTCAACATTTTCTCTTCGACCAGTCCCAACTAAAATAATACAAAAACTGTTATCATAACTGAAGCCTACAATATTAGCGATCAATGAACTTCTTTCTGAATACTTAAAACCTGCTGCAGATGCCATAGCTCACTCCAGATTGATACTAATCAAATGGTCCATATTAGAATCATATGTAGCCAAATGAGGGAAAAAATCATATATTATCCCATTACATAAAGGAGGACTATCAGTGGAATTATCCAACTATAAACCAATAGTCATACTGTCTCCCTTGTCAAAAATCCTAGAAAGATGTACACATTCTCAACTGCCAAAGTATCTCATAGGTAACGACCTACTCTCTCTCACCGAACATGGCTTTTGTTTTTCACATGGCACCTCTACAACTCTTCCCTCCTTCAACAAAAGAATAAATCAGGTTAGTGATGATAGTAGAAGAGTGTCTTCCTCATTCTTGGATCTATTGAAAGCATTTGACATTGTCTCTCATATTAAGCTACTACAAGTATTAGTCTCCCTTGGTCTCCTGACCTCTACCGTGCGATGGTTTAATAACTATTAGATAGGACACAATGTATCAAATGGCAAACATGTATGATGGTTTAATAACTATTAGATAGGGACACAATGTGTCAAAAGGCAAACATGTATGATGGTTTAATAACTGTTAGATAGGACACAATGTGTCAAATGACACACATGTATGATGGTTTAATAACTGTTAGATAGGGCACAATGTGTCAGATAGCAAACATGTATGATGGTTTAATAACTATGAGATAGGACACAATGTATCAAATGGCAAACATGTATGATGGTTTAATAACTATTAGATAGGGGCACAATGTGTCAAAAGGCAAAAGTATGATGGTTTAATAACTGTTAGATAGGACACAATGTGTCAAATGACACACATGCATGATGGTTTAATAACTGTTAGATAGGACACAATGTGTCAAATGACACACATGTATGATGGTTTAATAACTGTTAGATAGGACACAATGTGTCAAATGGCAAACATGTATGATGGTTTAATAACTATTAGATGGCCACAATATGTCAAATGACACACATGTATGATGGTTTAATCACTATTAGATAGGACACAATGTGTCAAATGGCAAACTTATGATGGATTAAAAACTGTTAGATAGGACACAATGTATCAAATGGCAAACATGTATGATGGTTTAATAACTATTAGATAGGACACAATGTATCAAATGGCACACAAGTATGATGGTTTAATAACTATTAGATAGGACACAATATGTCAAAAGACACATTTATATGGTTTAATAATAATTGGATAGGGCACAATGTGTCAAATGGCAAACATGTATTATTGCTCAAAAGGACTCAACCGTAGTCCCTTTCCTCTTCAGTATTTTATAAACAACCTTCAGACTCTAGTAATGAAAGGTTCCCTGGTTCAGTTTGCAGAAAACTTCACTTTAATCTGCTCTGCTGCTACATAACAATCCTACCCCTCCATCAAATCTTCTCTATACCAATCTAATCTTCTCCTAAACCCAAACAAAACAAAAATTCTACTTTTCTTCCCAAAACAATACTATGATCACAAAAATACCTTCACTATATCATTTGAACAAAACACTTGACTTGAAATTGTCACATTTAATAATTACCTGGGGTCACCATGAATAAACATCTAAAATTTGACCTACACATCCAAAACGGTATAAAAAAACATATAAAACTAGGTTTCCTCTAGAAAACATTCCTCTACCTCACCTTGCAATCTAGAAGGACCACTGCTCTGTCACATCTACAGCTAACTCCCTCCAATGCCTCTCCCCTGCTAAGAAATGTCACTTCCTCCCTTTTAAAAATCTAGAACAATGTTATACTAAAATAACAAAATGTACAAATCACCTTCCTATTAAAAGCCATCATTGCCTGGCATGCAACCACCTAAACTGGTTTAACTTTCCCAGTTATCAAAAATTCAGTCAACATAAACTGTCTCAAATTATACTTCATCTCCCAAACAAATGTCCAGCACTGAGGTCAGTAATGCTGTGGTCCTCCCCATCACCAAAACAAATGTCCAGCACTGAAGACAGTAATGCTATGGTACTCCCCATTACCCAAACAAATGTCCAGCACTGAGGTCAGTAATGCTATGGTACTCCTCATCACCTAAACAAATGTCCAGCACTGAAGACAGTAATGCTATGGTACTGAAACAATAGCCACAGATAAAAATACACAAAATGTATTGTACTGTAGCGCCTCGGCCAACAAGCCTTCAAGGAGTGAATAAAACACCAAAATCATACTGAATAAATATACACAGCAATAAGATAATCAACACTTAGTAAGCACAATCAATTAATGAAATACTTCCAATTAAACTCAGTGTTGAGTCCCTGTAGAACCAATGTGTGATATTTCAAAATAAAAACAGCCTTCTTATGTAATAATTTTACTTTTATGAAATTAATTCACCCATATAAGTAGTAACTTGCTCCAAAATACATCTTCTAAGAAACATAAAATTACAAGAATTATATTTCCTAAAATGCACTGCTAAAGGATTACCACAATCTCCATTCTTTATGTCCCTTACACGGTCTTGAAATCTGATTTTAAAAATTCTTTGGGTTTCCCCAACATAAAATTTATTACAGGGACACTTCAGAACATATACATCCCAAGCAGTACAGCAAGAAAAAATCTGATTTGGGCTAAATTTAAGCCCATTTATTCTAGGCAAGCTATTAACTATATAGGGACAAATAGAGCATTTACAGCAGGCAAAAGTGCCCTTCTTAAAATAGATTTGCCTAGAAAACTGAACATCCGGCATTTGAAACCTACTATGAACTAACATCTGAAATACTGTGTCCTTTCTTCAAGGAAACCAATGATTTTACTTGTAAGAATTTAGCCAACAAGCTATCTTTAAATAATATAGGCCAAAAATAAAATAACAGTTTAATAATTCCATCACTAAGAATATTAAACAAAGTAACAAAGTCAATTTCCTTTTTAACACCATTTGAGTCATTCATATCACTAAAACACAAATTACCATGACTCAAAAAGGAAAAAAATCTAACATATCCATCTTATTCAAATACCTATTAAATTCCTTATCACTAACCACTAAACCATTATAGCATTTCTGAATTACTCTATTTAGAGCACGCTTAACTACATCAGCATCATACCCCCTCTGAATAAACATATTTGCAGTATCATGAGCTTCATTTTCAAAATCTAAATCTATGCTACAAAGTTTATTCAAATGTAAAAATTCACCAGAAGGCAACGAAGATAATAAATGCAGAGGGTGGCAACTAGTGGCATACAAAAATCGATTCCCTAACCCCACCTTCCTATGAACAGTAGTCTTAATAATACCATTGGTCATACCATGCAAACTCAGATCTAAAAAACTGACTTTACTACCCACCTATAAATCATCAAATTTAAAAAAGAATCTATTTTGATGTAGAGTTAACAAAGGTATCCAGCTTTTCTAAACTCCCTTTACAAACAATTAAATCATCTATGTATCAAAAATAATTCAAAACATAATCCATAAAAAAATTATTTTGAAATAAATAATCTACTTCAAAAAAAAATATATCATTATATTTGCGTACATGGGGGCAAAAGGTGCTCCCATGGCTGTCCCATGAATCTGATGAGAGAATTCATTGTTAAAAAAAAAAAAAAAAAAAAAATATATATATATATATAATGTAGACAAAAATTAACTAATTCAATAACAAAACAAGACTATCTCCCCAAAAAATATTGTAAAGCCTGATTACCGTGCTGATGTGATATATTAATATATAGGCTCTGCACGTCCTTTACTATCCAGTGCATTCCTTCTTCCCATTTTAAATTAGATATTTTATCAATAAAATCCTGATTATCTCTAATATAAACAGGATTCAGTTTAACAAAAAAAAAAATGTTCACATAAAAATAAACCAAGATTATGTAGAAAATATTTACAAACAGCCACAATAGGCCTGCCCCTTAACCTGTCTAAACCTTTATGGATTTTAGGTAGGCAGTAAAATGTCACTAACTCAGAGCCCTGAACCACAAATGTCTTATCTAGGTCATTATGGTTAAAATCACCAAACCTAAAACCCTTCTGTAACAGCAAATGAAATTTATCAAGAGCTTGGTTATATATCTTAATATCTAATCTTTCATAAGTTGTTATATCATTTAAAAGCATAAAATACATCTTTACATACTGCTTAAAAATGCTATGGTACTCCCTGTCACCCAAACAAATGTCCGGTACTGAAGGCAATAATGCTATGGTACTCCCCATCACCCAAACAAATGTCCAGTACTGAAGGCAGTAATGCTACAGTACTCTCCATCACCAAAACAAATGTCCAGCACTGAGGTCAGTAATGCTGTGGTACTTCCCATCACCAAAACAAATATCCTACACAGAGAACACTAATGTTATGGTGCTCCCCATTATCAAACAAATGTCCAGCACTGAAGATAGTAATGGTAAATTATTCCCCATCACCCAAATAAATAGATCGAATTGACAGCAGTAATGCTATACCCCCCCCATCAATCAAACAAATGTCCAGCATTGAAGAGGGTAATGCTATGGCACTCCCCATCACCCAAATAAATGTCCAGCCCTTTAGACAGTAATGCTATGGTACTTCTCATCACCCAAACAAACGTCCAGCATTGAAGACAGTAATGCTATGGTACTCTTCATCACCCAAACAAATGTCCAGCACCGAGGTCAGTAATGCTATGGTACTCCACATCACCCAAACAAACATCCTGCACTGACGACATAATGGTATGCTACTTCCCAAGTAGATAGTAATCTCACCTTTGATAATCACATTGCCAAAGTGGTTAGAAAATCCTTCTACGTGGCCCACCTAATCACAAAAGGGTTCGCATCCAGATCAAAAGAGGTCATTGTGCCCCTCTACTCATCACTCATCAGACTCATCATAGAATATAATGCCCCATTTGGGATGTACCATACAAGACACCTGCAACAGCTGGAAAGACCACAGAAGTACCTCACCAAGAGGATCACCGGCCTCAAACAGATGCCTTTTGCAGCTTGACTGAAGAAACTCCATTTGTACTCAGTTGCATACCGCCTACTCAGAGGTGATCTCTGCCTGACATACAAGGCCATGTCCAATCCAGAATTGATGGACATGCTCCACCTAAAGAAAACTTTATCCGCTAGAGTCACATGCTCTAGGGATTTAAACCTCACCACAGCAATAAATAGGACATGCTGGAGGGATAGATTCATGTCCCAGAGACTTCCCATGCTTTGGAACAAGATCCCAATTTACATTAGGCAGAGCTCCTCGCTAACACTCTTCAAAAGAAACCTTGACGAGTGGATGGGAAACAGAAAGTTTACCTCGGGGATCACTTCAGTGGCTCTGCTGGACAGAGGCACAGGGAACTAATGTAAGGGGGGGTGGCGAAAGCCAACAAATTCTGGCAAGGCTTATAAATACCTTTGGGCAGATAGCCTAGTACCAACCTATGAACCTATGAACCTAACCATCCCTCAAACAAGTGTCTAACTCTGATGACAGTAATGGTGTGGTGCTTCCCATCACCAAAACAAATGTTCAGCACTGAGGACAGTAATGATATGCTACTCACCATCACCCAAACCAATTTCCTGCTCTGAAGACAGTAATACTATGGTACTCCCCATCTCTCAGGTGACACATATCTTGCTGAAGTCCACAGAGCAAAGAATGAACATGGTGAAGCAGTGTATCCCTCTTATGTATCCACAAATCATAAATCTAAAATCCTTCAAAACAATGCTTAGGGCAGACCTCTTAGACTCCAGACTATACACCTGCCACCCTTGTCCTGGCTAAACATTTGTACAACTCCATCCACCTGTCCTCTAGCTATGGTTCCCTTTGGCTCTTCTTGCCTTCATCTGCAGATCTAGTAGATTTTCATTGCTACAGTAAGACTGAAATATATCCATACCTCTCAGCTGTACAGATTTTTACAGAATGTCCAGATTTTTGCCTCATATTTTTGGTCTGTTTCTCATAAAATTGTGGTTTTCAGGCAATTCATTGACAGATAATTGAGGGTTAAAGCCAGAGATTTGAGTTTCAGACAGCATACTCTTCATAAAATTCTTGCTAATGCAACACCTTTTATTCTATCAACTTTCTAAGTTTGTAAGAGCAATATTTAAAAAGTGTCCCTCTTTTTGGGTCTTTGTTCCCGCATTATTGATGGTTTTATTCAGATTTCTTGCTCAAAGAGGTTGAGAAGTATGAACGTAACTTTATAGAATATAACGATTACCAGACTCTCTTCTGTTTTGTCCTTCTTTTTGTATGCATTATTTTTTGTATCTTGTATGAAATAGTTAAAATTTGCTGTTTTGCCTTGCATGATCTAATATTGCATTGCATTATATTGCATGACATTTTGTAAGGTTTATTTAATGTGGAGCTTTTCTCCTTGAGTCTCTGCTGAAAAACAAGCCTGTCATGTCCCAGTTTGACTTTCTCACAAAATAAATACTAAGAAAAAATTGTGTATTTAACAATTATGATCAAACAAAACAAAACAAACAATAAATAAATATAGTGTATTTAAGATTGTCATGACACTTTTTTCTATAGTCCTGAATATAGCTTTTCCCAGTAAACAAAGTCAAATAAATAAATAAATGCATACATACATATATACATACATACATACATACATCCATGCATACATACCTATTGATAGGTTGATCGGGGACTATGGTTACTGTATAGAGTTCTGTATCAGCCATGATAAAGTGCTGAGGAAAAGAACATAGAAAGAAGCATTGCACCTCCAGGTTAGTGAAATCAAATGCAACAGTACATCTGGGAAAAAGAAACCACAGATAGCAACATGCATTATGAGTGCAAAGTAGGAGCTGCGAATAACAAAAGCAAATAATATTATGAATGTCTACATGGGATGTATGGATTTATGAAGAGACAGAGTAAAAAAAGCAGTTCATATGTGAGTATGTGTGTGAATATGTATGTATGTATGTGTATGTATATATATATATATGTATACTAATGGTGCACTATCACCAGGTAGCTACTATACAACTTTTGAAGAAAAATCCTGGGTGATCTATAACGAACAACCACATATGATATATGTATTTATATTTATTTATTTACATTTGTTTACCGGGACATTCCGACTGGACACAGGTTGTTTTTCAGCGGAGGCCCGGGGAGTAAAGCTGCACAGGATAACATGGTAGATGGTAAAACAATAGCAATCAAGGTATGTATACAGTAGAGGTGATCATGACATGGAGAAATACAGCAGCACATTAGATACACTTGAGTAGTAAGCTCTAGTTACAACACTGAGAGAGAAGTAAAACACAGAGCTACAAAGTATCTAAAACACGGAGCTACAAAGTATCTAAAACACAGAGCTACAAAGTATCTAAAACACAGAGCTACAAAGTATCTAAAACACAGAGCTACAAAGTATCTAAAACACAGAG
>NC_056745.1:1462733516-1462838516 GCF_019279795.1 Protopterus annectens | reverse complement strand
GTGTGTGTGTGTGTGTGTGTGTGTGTGTGTGTGTGTGTGTGTGTGTGTGTGTGCACGCGTGAGTGTCTCAATGTGTAATAGTAATTAAACAAAAATAATATAACAAGTTAAACCAAGTTTTAGTAATTGATAAATGCACTAAGGGACCTAAAACAAAGCCTCTACTTACTGCTTTTGTTTTGATTTATGAAGCTGATAACCAAAGTCTGACCAATGCATGTAAAATAACACATTATAGTATGCAAATACAAATGCACCTTCTCCTCAGAACTTACAGTGAAGGTTGGCTTGTGCTGATGTGCTGATTTCTGGTACACAGACATTATTCTATTATAGTTGTATTTGTTCTAGTTCCAAGATTTGTTACAAATAGCTGCACAAAATAAAAAGAACTTGAAAAGGAGAATCTCAAGTGCTTGAATCTGCAAAACTCCTGCATCCAAAATCAACAAAAGCTATGAGAGGTAACTGCTGAAGATCCTGGCTGACCAAAAAATGTTATTATGATAAGTAGCCCACACTGTCACTGCAGTAATGCTTCCCAGTTTAAAACTTCTGATATTTAACAATTCTTTTACATAGTATGGGAAATATGCCTGAAAACATGCCTGCCCAACAAGAAAGGGACTGTATAGCTTCTTTGATTTGTGTTTATTCTAAATAAGAAGAAATTTATATGTAGAACTTAGACTTAGGATTCTTTTAATATAAAGCAACTAGCCTTAACAGAAAAGAATAGACAAGCTTCACCATATGCTTATTAATCTTTGAGGATCTTAACAAGTCCAGCATTACATTCTCATGGTAGTTTACAGGTTAGTATTAAGCTAACTACCTTTGTGAGCCATTTTAAGCCTAGCCAATTATCCCTTTTGAGACTCAAACCCTGCACCTTGTGTTGGTAAGGCAAATACCTTATCCATTAGGACACCCTTTAGCCCTTATATTATGTGTATGAATAACCCAGAGGCAGGCTGAAAAGGAATATGTTGGGGACATTTACTTGTTGCCTGTATTTCCATATGAAACGTGTTAAGCAGTTGCCCATGTTATATCCTAAGTACTTTGTTTTATGTCGAGTTTAAGGTGGTTCCATAGAAGCTGTTTTCTCTGTGATACTATCATTCCCTCCAGCATGCCCTATTTATTTTGCAAAAGAGATTGAGATCCCCCGTTTCCTTTATTTCTGAGTCTCAGTCTTGCATTCTTCATTTGCAAACTAATGCTTTTAGGAGAGCATGGTAGTGTTTTTAAAGTCTGTGTTTTCAACTGTTGTTTTTAATTGGGCGATAAATAATATTAGTACAACAGTGTTTCTGTGGTTTGGCCAGTGAGTTTTCAAGATTTGGTAAGGCAATTTGCAAATTATAAAATAAAATGCCTTTCTAAGTGGTTTCCACTAGTAATGAGCAATAAGTACAAATGGCATACTTTTATTTAACTTGAGAGTGGGAGCACAGGGAAGCAAACCGGGGGGGGGGGGGGTTGCATTTACATGCCTAATATTGTAACTGAGTTATGCTAACATTTATTTTTATGGCCCAACTATTCATTAGTAAACTTAAGAAAAACATCATCTCCAGTATAATTCTTTTCCCACTTCCATTACTTTTACCCATCTCTTCCATCTAACTTTACCATATTTCTGAGGCTCCTAGAGACCCCAGTCCCCACTTCATCTCTAACTTGAATTTCTTATTTGTTCTTCTCTATGCAGTATTTATTTCTCATCTCTGTTCCTCTCAGTTGTTTGCAAAATAACTTGTATTTTCAGCTACTCATATACGTATTTATATGTTGTATGCTTGTAACCATGCCTGTTCTTGTATGTCTCTGTATTCAAGGCTATATTTTCTCAGCATATTTATATTCCCTGCTAGTTTAGCTTGTTTTTATTATATAAATTTCCATGGATTCTTTGGAACTTTGTATTTGCACTATTGTGGAGCTTTTCTCTCCCGGGCTCCTGGCCCAGTCGGACACTACCAAGTTAACAAATGTAATAAAAAATAAATAATAAATACATAATTAATCATGAATGGAAACTTTGCTGTTTGATAATTGCTAATATTGATTCTTTACTGTATATTTGAAATGTACCTTAACATTTTTGGAAATAAATGTTCTTCGTGGATCAATGACTAATTAAATATTGATACTGTACCAAGTCCATACAAGTGCCTGTTTTGGAGGATAGTTAAATGATTTGATCAGACTCACAACTCACAGGTAGATATGGAGAAAAAGAAAAGGCCACAGGATGGAGCTTGTTAGCAACCCATAACTTTAACCATCTGTACTAAGCTGAAGAATGTAGATTTATATATATATATATATATATATATATATATATATATATATATATATATATATATATATACACACACACACACACGCATTTAATATATATACTGTAAAGGAGATGACTGTATCTCATATTCTGTTAGTAGCTCCTTCCAGTAGTATATGATAGGAAGGGATGTAATAATATTTTGTTCGAGTCCTTGAAGGAAATTTTACTAAAGTGTTAAAAGTAAGAAGGTGTGGTGCAGGAGCCTATTCATTCATCATCAAATGATTAGCAGTTACCTGCATATGTAATATTGTTCTGATATTGATTATATGGGCTGATTATGCCCAGTACAACAGAATATTACAGTCTGACCTTACATGTAAGCATGTTTACATGAATGTTAACTGCTTCTTTCACCTACAGAGGATACTAATCATTACACATGGTGATAAAAGTCCCAATATACTGGCTTTGCTGTGAAGAACAACACAGAAGACTATAGCTTTCAATGTGGAAATTCTTCATCACAGGGAAAAAAAAGATGGCCACTTTCATGCCCAACTGCAAGCTCATGGTTCTAAGAGTCATATTTATGAAGACTGTGCAATATAATTCTCTTTCAAATAGATATGCACCTTTTTGAGTGCGGTGTTACTTTTTCCCATTATGAGAAGCAGTATTGAAGAGAAAGAGTTGTGATTTTATTCACTTTGTTTGAGCCCTTTACATTTTAATGACTGTTTTTGGTAATTTAATTACTCTAGCTAGGAGAGAGAAAACCACATGTTAAAGGTTGTCGTTTAACTTCACTTTTCATAGTCTGTATCCTGTTTTGTTTGGTTGTCTGTCTGGATCAGTGGTTTAATGGTTCACTGCAGTAAAAGGAAAATAAAGGACAACCATGGCTGGTATCCCAGAGGAGTGGGAATGAAGGAGACTTAGCAGAGTGACTACACACGGCTACTGTCAGGTGGAATTGTAAGAGTTACAGGCAAGAAATATGCTACAGTAAAATATATAATTTGTATACTGAATAAATCAAAACAATCAGCAAACTGAATGTAAATGAAAGCTATACCAATGGTGCCAGTGTTGGATTATCTGAAGTAAAACAATGAGAGACAAACTCATCATCATCATCGGCCCCCTTTTCCCACTTTCTACATGGGGTCGGGATATTGTGTTAACTGTCGCAATCTCTTTTGATTCAGTGCCACACTCCTACCTTCTTCAACACTCATGCCTGACTGTCACAGATTTTCTTTCACACAGTCCATCCACTTCTTTGCTGGACATCCTAATTTATTCTTTCTTCTTGCCTGTCCCAAATCTTCCTCACCAGATTGTGTTATGCTTTTCTGCACGTGTGTCTGAACCACCGCAATCTGTTCTTTTTGATCTTTTCTGCAATTGGAGCTACTTCGGCTTCTGGTCTTATGTCCTTATTTCTTTGTCTATCCCATAGTGTTCATCCTACCACCCTTCTCAGGCACTTCATTTCCATCACCTCTCGCTTCTTCATCTGCTCTGCCTTTACTGCCCAAGTTTCTGTACCATACAGTAGTACTGGTCACATCACTGTCTTGTACAACATACTTTTCAGCTTTGAAGTCTTCTTTCAGACTTCCCTTCTCCTTAACGCCCCCCCCCCAAGATAATTGAAGATATTTACCTGTTCCACTATCTTCCCCTCTAGCTCAATTCTCAGCTTTTTATTTCCCCAATTTGCTGCCATTCCCACTGTCTTATCTGTGCTTAGTTTCATCCCATGTGCATTCAATTTTTCATTCCATTCTCCTATCCTTTGCTGAACTTCTTGCTCAGAGTCAGCCTGTAATGCCACATTGTCTGCATGCACCAACTTTGTTGATCTGCCTGTACCTCCTACCTGTTTGGTAATGTAGTCCATCACCAGTATGAACAGCTGTGGGCTCAGAGGTGAACTCTGATGCACACCCACTTCCCCTGGGAACTCCTCTATCAGACCAAACACTGTTTGTACGTGAGTCATTGGGTTCTTGTACATAACCTACACTAATTCTATCAGTGTTTGTGGGACTTCAAACCACTGCAAGACTAACCAAAGCAGCTTTCTTGGGACCTTATCATATGCTTTCTCCAAGTCTAGGAATGCCCAGTTTGACTCTTTCCTCATCTCTAGCTTCTTCTCAAGTATCTGTCTCACTGCAAACATCGGGTCAGTTGTGCTACATCCTGGTCTGAAACCAAACTGCTCATCTCACATCTCACTTTCTACTACTTTGTATATCTGTTTATCAATCACCATCTCTAGAACTATCATGCAATGTGACAGGAGTCTGATGCCTCTGTACTGAACAAAGTTGTGCATGTCCCCTTTGTTCTTGTACACACTGGCACGAGTATGCGTATTCTCCAGTCATCTGGGATACACTTTTCTCTCTACACTGCTATGAGTACCCTTTGGAGCCATTTCTCCCCTAGCTCACCCAGCATCTTTATCATATCTGCTGTGACCTCACCTGAGCCTGCTGGTTTACCTGACTTCATTTTCCTTAGAGCTATTCTTACTTCTTCTAGGGTGGGCTCCTCTTCTTCTCTCATTGTAGGCTGTTTCTGGGGCAGTACAACCTCTGTGGTGTTTCTTCTTTCAGAAGCTGAATAATCCTTCCATCTGCCTTTGATGTCCTATGGACTGGTGAGCAGGTTGTTACTGGCATCCCTTGCGAAGGGTGTCTGACTATCTTCTTTATCTTTCTGTCTTGGCCTTGCAACCTGATATAGTTTTTTGTGCCACCTACAGAGTCACTCTCCAGAAGCTGGTACAGTGCCTCTGATGCCCTGTTCTTTGCTACTGCAACTCCTTTCTTAGCTTCTTTGTTAGCCAGCCAGTATTCCTTCCTAGCCTGGTTGGTGTTTCCTATTTCTCACTTTTTCCTGCACTCCTTCTTCTTTTGATGACTTCCTAGACTTCTGCATTCCACCACCAGCTTTCCTTAGGTACCTTTTTTCCATACCTGGCTTAGCCATTTATCTGTTCTGTCATCCTCACACATGCTGTTTCGAGGCATTGCCATTCTTCTTCAACTCTACCAATTTCCTCTTCTTCTTGGGGTAATTGACTAATTCCTTGAACTGTTGTACTTTTTATGCAGTCAACCTCCAGGTCTTCAAAATGGTCTCTGTTGACCTTAGAGCCTTCTCTGACCTCTGCTTGTGTCTGATTGTGGCAACCGATGGTTAATGCTGTGGGCTGACTGTTTCACTGGGGGATGACTTTGCAATCATTGATTCTGTCCTTTTACTAGAAGGAAATCTACAGGAGGAAGTCAGTCTTGTATGTGATCCTGTGACTGTCTCTCTTCCTGAATCAAGCTATTTGCCAGACAGAAGCCAAGAATGGCCTCTTCTTCTTTACTCATGTTGCACTACCCATGTGGACCCAGGCAGTCCTCATATCCTGTTCTGTCTGTCCTGATATGTGCATTACCCTGTTTTATCTAGTAGGTCCTGCAGCTGCAGTCTTTTCCTCATTATCACAGCCCTGCTCTGGGCATAGGCTGAGATTACGAATACTGACCTATCATAGGCTGAGATTATGAATACTGACCTATCATAGGCTGAGATTATGAATACTGACCTATCATAGGCTGAGATTACGAATATTGCCCTATCATAGGCTGAGATTATGAATACTGACCTATCATAGGCTGAGATTATGAATATTGACCTATCATAGGCTGAGATTATGAATACTAACCTATCATAGGCTGAGATTACGAATATTGCCCTATCATAGGCTGAGATTATGAATACTGCCCTATCATTACACTGGAGTCTGAGTGACATGAGTCTGTCACTAATTCTGATGATATCCCTCACTTCCTTCTGAAGCATCTCTCACCACAATTCCCACACCATTTCTAGCCTGTCCTCCTCCTGAGTAGTAGACTCTGGATCTCAAGCTGTCTCTTGGATACGTAGGATGTCCAGCTTCCTCCACTTCCACGTTTGCATCCTGTCAGTGAACCTCATTAAGTGTAGCAGTTCTCAGTTCATGTTTGGCAGGTTTTATGTCCAGTTTTCACGCAACAGAACTATCCCAGGTAGCCTCAGGCTGGGCAACTATACACAGTCGCTAATTGATCCAGGGCTGATGGGCTTTATGGCAGGCACACACTGGCATAGAGTCACATACATCCACCGCTGAGCCCTGCCATGGCACACAGTCTACTGATCCATGTTCTTCTATCTTGAGGATACTGAGGATACTGTGCACCACAGTAGATGCCCAAAGCAGTTTGTCTGTACAACTCTTCCCCCTAAAGAAAAAGAAAGCCAGGAAAAGAAGGAAAAGCTGCAAACAAACCTTTTAGATATATATATATATATATATATATATATATATATATATATATATATATATATATATATATATATATATATATATATATATATATATATATATATATATATATATATATATATATATATATATATATATATATATATATATATATATATATATATATATATATATATATAATTGGGACTAGGTTACTGTGATTGGTTACATAGTTTTGGAATGTTAAGTAATAGTACAGAGTGGGTGTAAAATTCTGATAAAGAATGCTTTTGATGCTATACATAGACTGGAGATAAAAATATCTGCATTCTGCACCTGTCACACCCCCTTAACAGAGTCCATTGTTAAAAGATAAAAGACGCACTCAGTTTGTCGAGTCAAGGTTCATCAAACCTGTAGCTCAATGAACTTTTAGAATCAAGCACACTGCATCAACTCTACAAAAGGAGTGCTACCAGACCCCCATAGAGAACCTATGTTATTACTTGCTTCCCTGGTGCAAGAGCAGAACAGAAACTAGGATGAGCTGATAGTAGCAGCTGCCCTGGGACAGGTTACTAGGAGGCAGGATCTGCGGGAATCACTGGAGCAGGTGCACAGTACCAGCATTGTTTTATGAAGCCACAAGGATATTACAGCTGGCAATCCTAGTGGGGAGGTGCCCAAGGACCGTGTTGAGTGGGCTGGTAGGAAGCAGTAGAATGTTTGATTCAGAGACATGGTAATTAGCTACTAATAAGTATTCCTTTGTGCAGTTTTATCTTGTCTTTGAATCAGCTATTCCCACCATCATGTTAACTTTCAAACCTATATTCTTCAGTTAATGCTGACAGTGGTAATCTCTCTGAATTGTAGCCTAAAAGTCTGTAGTCATTGGAAAAAAAATATTTGAAATGTACATAGCCAGTCTTATAATGTACACAGTGGTGTGAAATCAACTTTCTAATGGATGTAAATGGAGCAGCATAGCCTACACTATTTGATATTTCTCAGTTTTAATGAATTCACTATCCATGTTCCTAGAATAAGTTGTGTTTTCTATTACTGTTTGTTTATATCTTGACAGGTATATTGCTGAAAAAGGCTAGATTTTATGACATCTGTAGAAGAAATCGTAATGAATATGTCATGAAGGTTTTATGGAAGTATCAGTCAAAGATTTTATGAGCAAATAGATCAGAATGAATGTTATAATGTTTAAACTTTTGCTTTTGTGGGTGTTTAATTTGGTGAAGTAATCCTTTCTTGTAGTTTTACATGTGAGGGAGGTAATACCTTTTGTGAGCTTTAACATTTAACACAAAATACTCCCTTAAAAAATTCAGAGAGATTCAATAAACCCTACATGGTCATTTTCCATGGCGGCAACAAAATTCAGATTCAGTAAGCAATGTGTATAGGTGCGCACCCCCGTGCAAACTAGGTAAATACCGTGGCATGCTAATTACAGCATAAGCAGCTGAACTGCATACTAATCAACCGATCTAAAATGGAGGACCTATTCAACAAGCTATAAAGCATCTGTGTAGACTCCATGCTGGTATTTCCTGAGAATTCCAAAACTTTTGCAATGCAGCCAGGGAAAGGAGTCTACACAGACAGAATGTTAGGGGCTGCTACTGCTTTAATTCATCTGTACATGCAGCAGGCTGAAGCCAATGCTGCTGCTAATAGGCCTAGGCCGAGAAAGGGACGGGTTTCCAGGCCTCATTTAACTTTTCACAACCTACATGATGTGGAAATTGTAGAGTGCTACAGGGTGGATGGGCACACATTACAGGAACTTGGCTACCTCTGTCACCCTCATCTCAAAGCCAGAGCCTACTGAGTGGTACCCATTCCACTGGAGACAAAGGTATGTGCAGCCCTGAGAATCTTAGATGCAGATACCTTTCAGAGACCAACAGGGGACATGATGATGATGTCACAGGCATCAGCATCCAGGATCCTCCACCAATTCGTGAATGCTCCAACATGCCAGTGACCACATATATTTTCCCCATAGTTCTGAGGAGAAGGTCAGAAATATGCAGAAGTTCTACAGTGTAGCACACTACCCTGAAGTATTGGGTGCCATAGATAGCACAGATATAGAAATGAATGCACCACCTGGGGAACAGGGTAGGTTCTACATAAACATAAAGGGCTGCCACTCTGTCAACTGCCAAATCTTGTGTAATGCCAAGGGAATCATCTTGAACATGTGTGCTGGCAACTCTAGCAGTTGCCATGACTCACATATCTGGCACACATCCTAACTGTATCAGATGTATGCTAGAGGGGATATCCAACAGCATCATTTACTGGGGGATGCAGGCTATGCACTGGAACAATGGCTGATGGCACCCATCAGAAATGCATACTCACCCACAGAAAAATGCCATAATGAGGCATACCTCAACCCATAAATATCATAGAGCATGTGTTTGGGGTGCTGAAGTCATGGTTTTGGTGCCCAGATACATCTGGGGGTGCCCTGCAGTACAATCCATGGACATATTCAGAAACATTTACAGTATGTGCCATAGGTTCATAGGTTCATAGGTTCATAGGTTCATAGGTTCATACTAGGCTATCTGCCCTAGGGCATTTATAAGCCTAGCCAGAGTGTGTGTGGCTTTCACCACCCCTTAGGATGAGAATACTATACCCATTAGTTTGCTGTGCCTCTGTCCAGCAGTCCATGCTACATAACATCATCCTGAGGAAACAGCTTCAGCGGGATCAGCAAGGGGAAGGGGCACACATCCCACCACAGATGCCAAGGTCACCACAGCCACATGCAGATGAGGAGTCAGAGGGGGAACCACCAGCTACTGTGGGTGTAGGCAGACGTAGGTGTGATCAATATGCCCTTGCATTGGCTAAGATATAATGCATAGCACACTCACTCACTCACCACCTTTGGGTGTAAAACCTTCCTCTTACTCACATACATATAGTAACATTGATGCCAGGCAATTCGCACAACCTTTACCTCCACATGTATTGACTGTGTATTGCTTGCATCAGACTGAACTAAAACTGTGGCAACTGCTGCATTTACAAGGCAAGTCCTGAACCTGGAGTTTATTGTTTAATAATATGAATGTATGGCATATCCTTGTATTTCATTACTTGGTCCAGTAAACAAACAAAAGGTGTGAGATTTGTACAGAATTTACCTTAAGATGTGACAGCAGAGACTTATTTGACTTATATGTGTCCATTAGTATGTAGTAAGCCTCAGGCATCAAAGGTGCACACAGTTATACTTCTCAAAAGAACTGATGATCACTGCATGCCCTCAATTTAGCACCATTCATTTGTATTGGAAAATCATTAAAGAGAGAAATTAGAACATAATGATACACATTTCAGTTTCTGACTTCGCAATCACGATATGACAATATCATTCACTATAAAGCAGGGACATTTTGATGCTATCAACTGTCTAACTTTCCAAGGCCAATATAAGTCAAAGGTACAATTACCAGTTCAACACCACAAATGCTGATATACTAAGCACTAAGTTAGTTATGCACCCTGAGTACCAGACACAAATCTTATTTATCCCTGAATCCAAAAGATAGAAAACAGAGATATGGCACTGTTTTCATGACTTGCACAGGGTGTTTTGTGTGTGTGTGTGTGTGTGTGTGGGGGGGTCATGAAGCCTAGGCTGACACAAAAGGTCAGTGAGTGTGTGTGTAAGAAAGAGTATCAGCTAGATATTTGGATAAACCAACAAATGGCCAGTGAGACAAAATGAGTAACTGTTGTGTCTGTGTCTGTAGAGGACTGCAAGGTGAAAGTGGTGTGTGAGTGTCTGCATGAACACATCCAAGCCCTGTACTATCTCTACATCTTGGTATGTCAGACAGGTGTGACCCATGCATGGTAGAGGTAGCAGTTCATTGTTCTCATCCCTGACCATGAGAGCTGGTTGTGCCAGGAGTTCACTGCCACGTCCTATTGGATGAGCTCCCTTCATGAGGATGCCCAGGATCATGACCCCATGACCTGTCAGATCTGGATGTAGACAACAGACTAACTGATGGAGTAGTGGAAGTACTGTCACTATGGGAGCATGATCGGGCATGGCCACATTGGCTGACAGCAGATGATGTCGCTGACTTACAGCCATGAGGATGCTGTTCTCCTCCCAGCTGAAGTTCCATCACAGACAACACTTGTTCCATGACAAACACCCCTCAGTCCATCACATACACCCTTCGTTTCAATGTGTCATTCATCTGATACATTGAATCAGCAGCACAGTGGAGGCAGTCATGCATGTCAGACTGAGCCACATCTACAACCCTGAGCAACAGAGACCTCCCAAATGCACAACGCCCACACTCACCACTAAGCAAAAATAAACCACTACACATATCAACACACACACACCTGTGTCTCAACAAATAAACCCATAAGGCAAAACACATCAAATGTCTTGGTCACAGGCGACTCCATAGTGAGACACACAGATGTCCCACTCACCAGACTAGACAAGGAGAAAGTCATGGTCAGCTGTCTATCAGGTGTCATGATCTGACAAATCATGCATGCACTTAAGTCACTCAACAGCAAGTACTGTTATGACTCTGTCATAGTCCATGTTGGAGTGAATGACTTGAGATGTACTTCTCTGGACTGTATCATGAGAGATATGACAGAACTCTCTGATTATGTGTCCCGGACAGGTATGTCCATAGCCATAATCAGTATCCTACCCTCACCCAGGATGATGGCACAATATAAACAAAAAATGATTGACTTCAACAATTGGCTCAGCTTCTGGTGCCAGTCCAGGGGATCCAGTATCTGTCGTCCTGGGAAAATATGGTAGACAGACCTTGCTGCTTTGCTAGAGATGGTCTGCACCTGTTCCCCCCTAGGCTTTTGGATGCTGGCAAAGGCTCTTGCCTCCCCCATAGTGCCTTTTTTAGGCCATGTCAAAACAACACATTTTTCAAAGTAACAATCTAAGGGAGACAAACTCAGGGTCACGTTGCTTAATGCTAGGAGTTTAAACACAAAACTTCACTCTCTGGAAGCACTTCTCATCTTACAGGATGCTGATGTCTGTGCAGTTATCAAGACACGGTTCAAGGCCACTGAGAGCACCCTGGCCATGAAAGGCTAAAATACCTTCTTTATGTTCAGACCTCAAAATTAGCATGAAGGAACCAAAGGTGGAGGTGTATCCATCTTCATTAAAAATACCATATCACATCATTGCTAGTGATAGATCCCCCACCATGAGCCAGGATAAGCACACCACGTACCCTGACTTACTGGAATCCTTCGCCATAAAGCCCAACATCTTAATCACAGGAGATTTCAACTATCCTTCCATAGACTGGGGGAACATACATGAGCAAGAACATGTTTGCCCAGAGGTTCCTGGACTTTGTTAACACAAATTCTCTGAAACAGATAGGCTGCACCCCCACAAGAGGCTCTAATGTTCTGGACATAGTACCCACCAACATTGGGGCCATTGTGCTTCCCCATGTGTGATGCCCTTCCTGGTTAGATCAGACCACATATCAGTCTCATTTGAAGTAACTACTGGAACTGACACCCTAACAGGAACAAAAATTATAAAAAAAACTTTTCCAAAGCTAAATACAACCTACTAAGTGATAGTATAAAAAGCTTCATACCAACCATAATCGCAGAGATCAATGATTGCTATGCAGAAGTGTATGCAAATGCCATGTACAAACACTTAAGTGACTACATAAACTCTACTGTACCTGACTGGATCAAAAGCAGGTCTTTCTGTAAAAACAAGCCACCGTGGTGGACTTCAAGTATAAACAGATTATATAAAAAGAGGAAAAAACTATTGTCCAAAAGCAAGAGGGATATTACTCTGCAGAAGAAACATTCCCTCCTAAGCCTAAACAAGAAAATCAGAAATCTTGTAAAGTATCGTAAAGCAAATTATGAAACTAAAAATCACATCCCTAGCCAAGGATAATCATAAGGCATTCTTTAACTATGTCCGGAGTCTAAAAGGGAATGTCCAACTATATGCCAAACTGGTTGTAGATGGAATCACTCATACTACACCTGAAGATATCACCATTCTGTTCTCTGATAGATTCAGTGCAAACTTCACCCCCAACCCCCAACTACCATATCCCAAAGCATACCTGACACCAGCTGTCTACTTAGTATCTCTACAGAACAGGTCATCTTTGCACTTACCAAGGCCATAAACACAGCCTCGATGCAACCAGATAATATCCCAGGTTGTTTACTAAACAACCTAAAACAAAACTTAGTGGACCCACTTGGCATTGTCTTTAAACATAGCTTGAGAACTGGCTATGTTCCTGCAGAATGGAGAACAGAAACAGTAATCCTCCTGTACAAAGGGTGGTCATCAACTGACCATGGAAGCTACAGACCTATAAGTCTAACCAGCCTCATCTGCAAGGCCATGGAAATAATTATCATGGACCTCATCAACAAGGCCATAGGTGACATCCAAACACTGGATCCAACCCAGCTTGGCTTCATTAATGGTAGATCATGCTTGTTAAACCTGGTGGACTTCTTTGGGAAAGTCACCAAAGCCATGAGCAAAGGTAAGACAGTGCACAGTCCCCCACTCTGGTATAATTGCAAAACTGTCCTAGATAGGGATTAACCCTTATGTTACTAAATGCATAGCCAATTGGCTCACCAGCAAAACACACTCTGTCAAAATTGGTGACTCTACTTCCACCAGGAGACCCAACACCAGTGGAGTACCACAGGTGTCTGTGCTGGGGCCCTAACTGTTTGACATCTATTTCTTAGATGTCCAGGCTAAAGAAGACAGCCTTTGGCTCACCAAGGTCGCTGATGATTGTGAATGGGAGCAATCATTGAGTCCCCCAATGATGTCAATATATTACAGGAAGGGCTAACACAAACAAATGATTGGTGCAAAAGGCATGGTCTACAACTAAATGCAAAAAAAATGCATTATTATTCCCTTTGGCAAAATGGAATTCCCTACAAATTACAATATTGACACCACCACCCTGAGTTCCAACCCAGTGGGGGGAAACTTGGGAACACAGGTTGATAGCATTCTGAACTTTGACCACCAAGTTTCCATAGTGGTAAGGGAAGCCTTCTATGTAGCACACCTCATAAGCATGGGCATAACATTCAAGATGAGAGAAGTTATAACTCCACTGTACTTGACCATCATCAGACTACTAATAGAGTATAATGCACCCTTTTGCATGTACCTCACCAGATACCTACAGCAGTTGGAGAGACCTCAGAGGTTTTTCAGTAAGAAAATACAGGGACTTCAAACCATGACTTACATGGACAGGCAGAAAGCCCTGTTACTTTACTCTGTATCTTATAGGCTGCTGAAAGGTGACTTTTGCCTGGCCTATAGCGCAATCTCCAACATTGCCCTAATGGAAATGCTGCACATCCACAAGTCAGATGGCACAAGAATTACTTGCTCTAGGGATTTCACCCTAACTTGTGACATTAACAGAACATGCTGGAGAGACAGATTTGTCTCCCAAAGACTGCTGCTTGCCTGGAATAGCTTTCTATTCATGTAAAACAGAGGTCATCACTGACCCTATTCAAGCACAACCTAGATAATTCGATGGGAGACCACAGATTTTCTGCTGGGGTGGCACCCATGTCCTTCATGGACAGACATAGCCAGTGTTGATCACAGATCTGCTCTGTGCATAAATTCATTCTGTGAACTATAGGGATAGTTGGGATTAACATGGCTAGGCTTGTAATCGCTGTAGCTAGCTTAGTAACCTTCTGTGAATCTATGAACCTATAATTTGTCTGGAGCACCTATGAAAACATGCCTGTGCCCCCATAACAGCCCTAAACATATGTTGAGTGGCATGGGAAGAGAGCAACAGGTGGAGGAGGGACAGCAGGCTTCCTCCGAGTACCCCTAACAACCCTCCTATTTGGCACCTCACCCACACTTTGGCTATAGCCAGAGTCAACAGGCACTGAATATGTGGTAGTCATACTTCCCTGATCAATGGCCTCACCCTCCAGCTGTCCAATATTTGAGGGCTCACTGGAATGGGTAGGCATAGACCTACTGGCTGTGTCTGATGGAATTGCAGGGGATTTCTGTATGTTAACCTCAGTGTCAGATTCATCACCTGCACCTCCCAATTGTGCCTCAGTTTGTCCACCTTCATCAGAGTCTGCTGATTCACTGACATCAGGTGTCAGACGGCCCCACTCCCACTGTCATGATCACCTGTGATAAAAAGAAACAAAGGAAAAAAATTAATACCTACACTACTATAGTCCAATATATGCTAACAAACTAACAGTGATGCCATTATTATGGACAGTACAGCAATACACACAACAGTCCTGATATCAACAGCGCACACTAAAATATTTCTCTAAATTGCTCAGCAGCACTGACATAAAAAATGTTTGGCTTACCATCTGTAGTTGAAATACTCCTCTGCAATCCAAGAGGTAAGTGCAACATCATGACAATTAACAGTAACATGGGGGGGGGTAATAATTTTACCCCTTGATATGTCCATTAACTACAATTTCAACAAAAATGTGGCTGACAACTCCAAGCTCAGCTAATAATTGTAGCAATCTTCAATCCCCCCCAAAAAGAGAAGTGACACAGAAGTAACTTATTTATTTCAGTTGTTTTACTATACAACAGTATTCAACTGTGGAGATACCAAAGCCTAACTGGAAGCTCCTCCTGGGATGTGCTTGCTATTTCTGAAACTGTTGCTCTGACATCCAGCACATGCTGTATTGCACTCTCCTCGGAGCTGTCTGGATCCATGATATTCACCAGGAACTCTTCATTGCATGTTAGTGGTGGTTCCCTAGCAGGCCCTCCCTGGTAACCATTTGGTCATGGCCCACTGCAGCTGCTGTCCTCCATGCAGATGCGATTATGTCAGTGGCACTGTGGTGCAGCTGCACATATGTTCTGCCGTGGCCACCCACGGCATTCAGATTATCAACTATCTGTTGTCAAATTTACATTCTACATGCCGTATCTCTCTGTCCCCTTTCCAGCAGAAAAGCACCATGTTGCCTAAAGGCATCTACTATCATCTAGTTCTCAGCATCAACGAAGGGGGGGGGTCTCCGAGGACTGTCTCACCTGGTTGGCATACTCCTAGGTGTCCTAAAAGACAAAAGAAGGATAATACACATAAATGTCAAATAAGTACAAAATAACTGTTTCCAGATAAAACAGAAAAGGCAGCCACTCACTATTATCTCCTGGAAAAACATAAAGCAGTCTAGAGATGTGAAATATGAGCAACAGGTAGGATGCAAAAAAAGGACAGTTGCAAGAGAATCATATTTTACTTGTGCCATAACAATAGCTCACCTTTGCCCAACCCCCAAAAAAGAACAGGAAAATTACACATTTTGCTAACAAACCATCTTTGAAATGCTAAAAGTGCTATCAAAGGAAACGTCTACAAAATATTTGTACATATTTATCACAAAGTATTCCATTTTCATGTATTGGCAATCATATATAACTCAGAAATGGCTTGACAAACATGTGCATGGCATCAGTACACTTCAAACTAATGCATACAGATAAAAGTGAAAAAGCTTTTGGTTCAGATTTTAATTAAATGCATTCCAGCATATGCAGTATATAGCTGACAAAATGGAAGCATACCTTCTGAAGTTCAGTACTCCTCTGTTACAGATATAGCTTAATGAAATAGTATATGTGCAGTCTTCCAAAAATAAACAAGTCTCCTCACAATCAATTTGACTAGTTACTTGGTTGCCTTTTTATAACTGTGGTGGTGGTGCTGCGGTACCGTTGTCGCCTCACAGTTAGATGTTGCCTGTTCAATTCTCAGTTAGAGCATCTTCTGTGTGGCGACATGCATGAATGGGTGTTCCTTCGTTGAAGGTTGTGCGTTAGGCCCAGCAAGCCAGTACGTAAAAATCTACTGCCAATAATTTTGCGGACCAGAGTTCTGCTGTGGCGACCCCTAACTGGGAAAAGCCGAAAGACACAAACAAAGACACAAACAAACTTGGTTGCCTTTTTATATGGTGTAGATTCAGGGCTGTCAGCATGATGAAGATGCAAATGAGGTGTGAAATCATTAGAACTGCTGAATCACAAATACGTGCGTCCATGTAGCAGATGTAAACATAGTGCATCCACTCCCTCAGTGTTTGGTTTTAATGGATTGCAACTGTGAACGATTATTAGTTGGGAGAAGAAAAACACAACAGCACTGCATGCTGCCTTACTTCTACTGGGTGTGTGAGGTTAGATCTACAAAGTGTTAGATGTTAGGCTGGAAATGTAAGTAAGCAGCACACAGTTCACAGGTTGTGTTCCTTAACATCCAACCTGGCCTTCATTTGTTGACACCCGCATATGATATTATTTCCACTTAATATCTTCACACATTTTAAGAGCAATGATACAGGATGGCTTACACACTGCATGCATCAGATTACTGTTCAGATAACTGAAGAATGACCAACAAACACAGAAATGTAAGACAGAGCTGTATATTAGCAAGCAATAATCATAACAGGTTGTGTGATCACTAGGTGCACTACATCCAAAACTAATAAATGTACAAATAAGCTATATGGTTTGATATCACTGTAGATGTTGTTGCAGTTGGTTGTATGCAGACTGAGTTCAGTTCTTTGCTGCAATGCTGTTTGTGTGGCAAAGAGGGATAAGGCACCCATCCTGTGTTCTGAAGGTGCATTGGAGTGAGAGTTCAAATCCAGATCTATGTAGACATATCTGATGCGAGCCATCATTTTCTTGTGTATATATCATACATTGATTTTCCTCATTTCAACTACCTGCCCCTTTCATCTTTTTCTACTTTTTTGTCTTTGTCTAATTTTTCTATTGGGGGGGGCAGTATTTTTGCAGTGTGACGCCTAATGCAATCATGGGAATGGAAAAAATGAACCGGGTTTAAATGTGCTTATCTCATTTACATGAAGTGCAGCAGTTTACAAACTGGACAACTGGACCCCCCCCTAGGAAGCAGACAGGACCCAGACAGCCAAAAATAAAAACTGGATGCATTCAATTAATATTATTTGGCATCTCATAAACATCCTAAGTGGTGTGCAGCAGTTAACAGTAAGATCTTAAGAATGATTAGTGAAAAAGGTAATGTCAAATAACTAGTCCTGTAGCAGTAGGTGTAAGGGTAGGGCTGGAGTTCAGATGGTCCTCGGTGCTAGTATAGGGTGTGCGATCTTTATTTTACTGTTATGACATTGCAGTTTATAGCAATGACCTGCAACATAAACAAGTGTTATTTCAGTCTTCTTGTGGCAAGAGTTGTAAGTGTAGGCCTGCCATACATGTGGTCCTGGGTTCTAATACGGGATATTACATACACTTTTACTGTTTTTCCACTTCCCATTATAGTCACTCTTACTTATAGCACTTGAAACAGTGGAGCTGATATTCATTTTGTGTATAAAGGTGGAGATGGTAGCATCATGTCAGTTATTTAATTTTATATATATATATATATATATATATATATATATATATATATATATATATATATATATATATATATATATATGACAATGGGTATACTGTGTACTGTATTCCTGTAAGTATAATTCTGCTTTCTGAACTGGCATCTTCTTCACATTTGCATAACACACATGCACAGCTGCCTATACATCCAATAACCTTGGAATTTTAATTTCAGTTATGTAATGCCTCACTGTGCACTGCCAAGCAACACATTTGGATGATTGTCAGCAGAGCACAACAGTTTCAAACAGTGTGCTCACTCCAGTAAATACAGTAACTAGAACTGGTGGGAAAGCATCAGTCTCCATTGCTCTAGATCCATGACAGAGATGGCAGGCATTTTTGGGGAATGTGCCAGGTTTAGGGTTCAGATGAGGGGTGTCCAGGAGTCTAAGATTTTTATTGGACTCTTAGTTAGGACCACAGCCAAAGGCTTCTACAAGGGGACTATTCTGGCTCCCAGTATATGTCAGAGGCTTGGGATAGTTTAGCCTGGGCTGCATCCAGTGCACTAGTATCCCACACACTGGAGAGTAATGTAGACATCACTCTAATGACCTACGGAGGAGGAAGATGGATACTAAGGATATCTCACACCTGTATAAGTATCATCTACAGACAGTACTGATAAGACTTAGAACACTGAATATAGTCAAGACTAGTAATTCACAATGGTCTTCTGTTCTGTTTTTTCCACACTGCCATGGAAAGGGAGGCCAATGTTAGACCCCATGGTGCTAGACTGGTGAAGATGAGGGAAGCATGTGGTATGTATGCAGCAGATGAGTAGTGTTATTGTAAAATTAAAAGTTAAAGATAGCTTGTTTGGTATTTTATAGAGTTGTATCAAATTGAACATGCCTATCTCAACTGTAAAAGCAAGTATGCATGCATTAGTCTGTAGCGCAAATCAAGAGTATAATGTTAGAGTTTAGTCAGAGGTTGTGTGTTTAACTACCACAATTCCCAACTATACAATACTGTTAATTTTTCAATAATATTTAAATTAAATTAAAACCTCTATACCAGTGGCACAAATGCCCTGTTGTAAACTGTAATCTATATAGTTGGGACACACATATGTGCAATATATGCACATGTCAAGTATTACTTGCTGCAATTTGTAGTATAGTGTGCATCTGTTAGGAGGTAGTAGTCTTAAAAGTAAAAGTTAAGATAGAGTCAAATAATGCTATTAATGCATTATATACATACAAACATACATACATACAAATGTTTCAAACATGGGCATTAAAGCCCTTCTAGCTTGCCAATACACCAAAACACTTGTTCCCATAATAAATGTCCAGGATGTTCTTAAAAATATCTAAAGTAGTACTTGCATTAATGTAATTTGGTAGTCTGTTCCAAGCATCAGCTACTCTGTCAGAGAACCAGTTAGTGCACTTCTCATTCCTATAGAATCTTCTACATAGGTTATCTGATGATTCTCTAGTACTTTTTGATAACCCCTAACATTCCCAGAGGTAGTTGTCCCTAAATGCCCTATATACCTGAATAAGATCTCCTCTTAAATATCTGTAAGAGACACTGCACAAGTTCAGATATTTTAGTCTTTAATAATAGCTTAGATTTTCACATCCATGGATGCCCTTAGTATATTTCCGCTGTACTCTTTCTAGTTTATTCATGCTTGTTTTCCTATAGGGTTTCCATATTGTTATTCCATACTCATGTTTGGGTCTAATGTAACTAACAAACAATGACTTCATTATGTTTGATTTCCTAGACTTTCTAAATCTTTTTATACAACCTATAGTTATATAACTATCATTAGCCAATTGGTTGATATGATTAGAAAAACTCATAGCTGAATCTACCCATATACCCAGGTCCTTAAATGAGTCAACAGTTTCAATCACTGTGTGCTGTATTAAATATTCACCTTTCAGTCTATGTCTCCCAAATCTCATATGCTTAGTTTTTGATGTATTTATCAACATATTATTCTCCTGTACCCAAATGGTCAATTTAGTCAAATTATGTTGCAGACATGCCTTATCTGTAACACTTGTAATTGGTTTATCCAATTTAAGGTCATCAGCATATAGAATGTAGAACACCTCGAATGAAAATGTAAGGTCTGAAAGATACAATCTAAACAAGTAAGGGCCTAATACAGAACCCTGTGGGACACCTTGACTGTAACCAAGGATTTCACCTGTCCAGTTGGTGTGTGATACTTGCCATGTCCTATTTGTAAGCCATGCAGCTATCCATCTTATCAACAGTACATCAATACCTAGTTGTACTAATTTATTGATCAATGTTTTGTGCATGACCCTGTCAAATGCTGAAGTTAAATCTATATAATTCACATCACAGCACTGTTTTTCATTTATAGCTGTTTGTTATCATATTGTTATAGAACATCATGTTGCAGGTGGTAATAGATCTATTTTCAACATATGCATGCTGATATATGGTTTCAAGTCCCAACCTATCCAGTTCTGACAAGAACTTATCCAGTATTACCTTCTCCATTATTTTTCCAAAACATGAAAGTAGACTTAAGGGTCTGTATGACTTTGGGTTTGTCCTACTCCCCTTTCCCTTAAAGACAGGTTTAATAAGTGCATGTCTACAATCTTGAGGAATCTCCCCATATTTATATGACCTAGTGAATAATAGATGTAATGGCAGTGTAAGTTCTTGCTTAAGTGTTCTCAGGTCATTGTTACTTATTCCATCTCCTCCCTGTACTTTGTTTGGATCCAGTTTGCACAGTTCTTTTTCAATATAATCTAATTTGATTCCAGTATCTGGGGTTACCTGGATATCAGTAGGACAACTTACCATCCCTTTTGTGGAGCCAAACTGTTTTGCATAAGATTTTGCAAATATATTTATAATCTGTTGCGTCTGAGAATAAATTTTAGAATTTGCACACAGTTTATCAATTTGTGTATCTTTACTCCTTCCACATCTTATGCATCTATAAAAAGATTTCCTATTATGCTCAATATCTTTATATACATTTTCTTCAAATTTTTCTTGATCTTGTCTTACACTATGCTTAATCTGTTTGTCCAGCTTGTTTATTTCAGTTTTCAAAGTTGTAGTCCGACCTCTCTTCCATTTCTTATATTTTTTGTCTCTCACCTTAATCAGGTATCTTGTTCTTGTTGCGTGCCTAGATCCTGATTTTAAACATTTTTTTTTACTTTTTGCACTCAAACAATTTCTCTTTCAAAACTTTTCACATTCCATCTGCAGTTTTTCCACTGAACACCTCACTCCAGTTAGTTTTATATAGTAACTGTTTTGCTTTCCTATAATCTGTAATTAACCTACTGTGCATTGGCTTAGATTTCAGTTTGGCAGAATTATTTAGCAACAAATTAACCTTTATGACCCCATGATCACTGCACATCAATGGTGGTAAAACTTGATTTGAAGTTACAGTAATTTCTTTGGGAACACAAACAATATCTATTATATTCCATCCCCTGGTAGTTTTTTTTTACAATCTGAAACATTTGTTGTTCCTGAATATACTCTGTGAATAATTTCTTTACTAACATTGTTGAATCAATATTATTCCAGTCTGTTTCTGGTAAATTTAAGTCCCCAGCTAATATTATTCTTCCCTCCTGTGTTTCATGTAAGAAATGTATGAATTCCTCTAGGCCATCTGCACCTTGTCACATGTGAAAGTATTAATCTTATCTCACTTTTTCTGTCACCTCAACCCTTATCTCTCTTTTTTATGTTATTTTATTTTTATTTTATTTCATATTATTTATAAAAATACATTTGTATCTTTTTTCTATTTTATTTTATGATTTTTTTATTTGTTTGCTACTTTATTTTATTAAAAAAATTAATTTTGTTTTGTTTTCTTTTTTCTTTTTTTAATTTATGTGTCATCAAAATTTGTCCATGTCAGCCACGTGCACCACATCACTAAATGCTCCACAGCACAGTTGCTAGGCCTGTCCCACAGGATCCTCCTGCACCTCCATCCTCTGCTCTAGCACTTACGCCCAGCACATCTGGAGCCAACTTGACAGCACCACCTCTGTTGTCCCTGCACTACTTGCACCCTCAGGTAGTCCTGACCTAGTGACTGGTTCAGAGGTACCTTCTGGGAGTAGTGGCAGAGTTGGTAATTTTGTCACCTGCACTGAGTTGCCAGGGATGGTGCATAAGGTTGTGTGCTGCACCACTGGTGCACCAGTAGCTGCTCCCCCTCATTTGTGTAGTACTAGGAGGAGAAGATGTCAACCCCTCCATCCAGCAATGGAGTGAGGTGATAATGATAGTCCAGTGGGTGAGGACTCAATTCTCATTGTTAGCCAGCTTGATGACCATGGATTCAGGATGTCCCCACCCTCATCCCAATCATGGTGTGCTCCAAATGTTTGTGTCTATCACTGTCCCTGTCTCTTGTCTTGTTTGTCTTGTCTGTCTGCATTTGCTTTCTCACCTACTCAACATACCTGACACAGTCATGCCTACATTCCTTCTCCAACATTCCTCTCATTCTGAAATAAGAAATAAATAAGCATCTGTCCCCACTCCAAAAAATGCCCCATTCACAGTGCTCAATTTCATGCACACGTTTTCTTGAAACACTTGATTTGGTCCAGTTGGCTATACAACATGATTGTGCTGTGGTCACCCCTCTCTTTGGATGTGACAGTCCAAATTCAGTTAATATTTTCCACATATGTTCACTTTACATTGTTAAAAAATGGATAGCTATTGTTCTACCTTCCTCCTGCACATTCCTACCCAGATTTCCCTTTGTTCTTCCCCATGATTGCTACCCATTTCACCATTGTCCTATCTACCGTGTTTTGTCTCTTTAATCCATTTTTGCATGAAGGTTCATGTCATGCACCAACATGCAGAAATGGTGAACAGTAGTAAAGTATTTAAATGTATTAAAAAGTCTTCTTAGATGCACTTGTATTCAAACCGAGCACCATCTGGCCCTAACAAGGCATGCATCAATGCATTAACACATGTTCCTACAGAGTCATTTAAGCATCAGGTGTATTTCATAGATTCTGTACTAACTGTCAGACATTAGCAATGCTGCTCGCATTTGTGCACTGCTTAGCTATGCACAAAGATGTTTCATGCATGCATATGCACTGTGGTGATCATCGCATAAACCCACTGATCGCTGAACTATGGAAATGTCCATATTATGCTGTATTACTGCTGTTTATTGTCCATTCCCTGTGTATGCCATGAAATCACATGTGGGAACATTACAAGCTGAGGCTCCTATCTAACAATATGTCACATATTTACAATACATCCATGTGTTGCCACTCTGCCCCCAAGAACTGCAAGCCTGTTGTCTTAGTACTTTTTCCACACATATATCAACCACAGTACAAAATGTAATATCAAATGTTGTGGGCTATGCAATGCACATCAATCTGGTAACATGCAGAATTACAACTACTGACCCATATGCCTAAGAAGCCTTATCTGCATGGCTATGGAAGGAATCAGCATGGACCATATCCACAGGGACATAGGTGACCTTCAACACACTTGACCCAACCCATTTTGTTTTGTCAGGGGTAGATCTTGCTTATTGAACCTTGTGGACTTCTTGGATACTGACCCCAAACACCTGGATGAGGGATAACAGGACATACCATCTATGTTGAGTTAATCAAGGCCTTTGACATTATCCTCCATTCATGTCTCATAGTGTAGATCTCCCATGTGGAAATTAAGCCATACAGTAGGAAAGGGATATGCAATTGGCTCACTTGACAGAACACACACTCTCAAATTTGGGAACTGCACCTTCACCACTAGCCACTTACCATTAGAGTGCCACAAGGTTCTGTGCTGGGCCCTCAACAGGTTGCAAAGTACTTCCCGGAATTGCAGGCAATAGTATATGGCTGGTGGTTTACCAAGTTTTCAGATGACTGGTAACTGGATGCACTAATATAGAGTCCCCCAGTGATGGTAACATATTACAGAAGGGGCTGCCACACACAAATGATTGGGGCTAAACTTACAGACTGAACCTTAAAGCATACTATGCCTCCTTGTCCCCTTTGGCAATGAAGTATCCCTACCAATTATAATATACATAGCACCATTCTAAGCTCAAACACAGTGTTGTGAGACTTAGGAACACATGTTGATATCAATCTACACTTTCATCATGATGTGTCCATAGTGGTGACACAAACATTATGCGTTGCTCACATCATACATATGGACATCACATTCAAGACCAGGGTGGTCATACCTTTACTGTACTCTACACTTATGAGACCACTAATTGAGTACAGTGCTCCCTTCTGTCTGTACCTCACCAGACACCTGCAGCAATTGGACAAGACACATGGCTGTGCCTAGGAGACTCCAGGGCCTCCAAATATGAGATACATGGAAAGACTGAAAGACCTGTCACTGTACTCAGTATCATTCAGGCTGCTGAGTGGTGATCTATGCCTCCCCTACAGAGCAGTCTCAGACCCAGCTCTACTGGAAATGCTGGACATCTGCAAATCAAATGTGACATAAATAACTTGAATAACTTGACCAAGGGCTCTGAAGCTAGTCTGTGACATAAACAGAACATGGTGGGGAGACAGATTTATCCCCCAACTAATCACACTCCTCTGTAATGGGTTCATACTGCATGGGAAGCAGTGCTCCTCAAGGACCCTGTTCAAGTGCAACTTTGACTGCTGGTTGGGTAATTGTAAAGTCACCTCTGGGGTGGGACCTGTGTCCCTTATGGACAAGGCCAGTTGGTGCTGCTCACAAAATTGCTATGCTAACAGTGACCATCCAACTATGCTCAATAAAGATGATTGTGTTTTTACACAGCTAGGCTTCTAAACACTGTAGGGCCATTAGTCTAGTAGCCTCCTATGATGCTATGAAACTCTGAAGCTATGAGCCTATGCAGGGCATCCAAAATGTTGTCTCCCACATGGCCTGCTGATGTCATCTACTATAATTTCACCTGCACTCTTATAAAATTCAGACTTGTACCATGGTGCTTGCAAAAAGTACTGAGTTCTGCAGTCTGTGTACTTACGTAGGGGTTCTGTTCTTACTGCAGTTAACTGGGAGTGTGTGTGTGTTTCTAGACAGAAGAGCAGAAGTGTGTATCCCACAGTTAATGCTCCAATACAAAAGATTGACAGCATTTAGAATCTTGCAGATGCCTACACATCCATTTCATGCAGCTCACACAATATCTTGTCCCCCTCATGGCTTACTGATGTCGTCTACTATATGTTCACCTGCAGTCTTGTAAAAGTCAGACTTGTACCGTGGCACTTGCATAAAGTATTGTGTTCTGTAATCTGTGTACTTACGTAGAGGTTCTGTTTTTACTGCAGTCAAGTGTGTGTGTGTGTGTGTGTGTGTGTGTGTGTGTGTGTGTGTGTGTGTGTCTGTGTGTGTGTGTGTGTGTGTGTGTGTGTGTGTGTGTGTGAGCTCTTGCCTAACATTGCAGAGAGCATTTTACACCAGCATGTAGGGCACTGTTATACTCTCCCCAGCAGACACTGCTGATGTCATCAGCTATAAAGTGTTGTCTGACACACTCCAAGTCAGACTTGTGCTGTGGTACTTGCATAAAGTACTGAGTTCTGTAGTCTGTGTGCTTAGATAGGTAGGGGTTCTATTCTCACGGCAGTTAACTGAGTGTGTGTATGAGCTCTAGCTTGACATTACAGAGAGCCTTTTCACCAGCATGAGGGACACTGTTATTACCAAATTCTCCTCAACAGACACAGCTATATCAAATTTTTGGCTATACAGTATTCCCACCAGGGCAGGGTCAGAGACTGGCCTGGTGGCCAGGCAGATGTCATCACATCCTATGTCAGACAGATTACAGTGATATGGCTTTAACTATATCCACATACATCATGGCATGGTTTGTAGGCCCTGTGTTATCTTTGTGAGAAAGCCCTGTAGTCTCTCCAGCTGCTGCATATGTCTGGTGAGGTACATACCAAAGATATCATTATACTCTATTATTGTTCTGATGAGGTTTGACTACAATATTGTCTTACAGTCCTAAGATCCGCATATGATGGCATGATATATGATGTGCACAACATAGGCTTTCAATACCATTGTGGACACTTGGTGGTTGTGGTTGAAGTTCAGACTGCTATCTACATGTGTTCCCAGTGCTGGCATCACTGGGTTTCAGCATAACAGGACTGTTGTCAATGCAGTGATTAATATGGAATTGCAATTTTAACATAAAAAAGACACATTTCAGCATTTAGTTGTAGATCATGTGCCTCTTTCCCCATTCATTTGTCTGTGTTAGCACCTCCTGTACTATGTTATCATCATTGTCGGACTCCATGTTTGCACCTAATATGCAAGAATCAGTAAACTTGGTAAGGCAAACGTCATATACCTTAGTGTGAATTGAAATAGAGTCCAAACAGTGAGGGGCTAAGCACAGATCCCTGGGGTTTGCCAAAAGTGACAGCTCTACTGGTACAGGTTGAGTCACTAACTTTCACGGTATGTGTTCTGTCAGTGAGCCGATTGGTTATCTATCTACTGACATAAGGGTTAATCCCCAGCTAGAATGGTTTCTGAAGGATACCTAGGGATTGTATCAAAATCCTAGGCCAGATCATGAAGGGGGTATGCACTGTCTTACCTTCATCCAGGCCTATCACATGGAAGCAATGGGCTCTGACAATATCACAGATCACTTATGGCATGATTGAGCACATACATCTTCCTGATACTGTTGAAACCGCACTTCAACACACCCTTCACATGGGCTATATTCCCATACAAGAGTGAAAATCAACATGTATTCATCTGAATAGAGGGGACAGTACCTGATACATGCATGTATAGACACAACTTGACTCTCCTCAACAGACCTGTGTGAGTTGTTAACGATACATCATGTCTGTTGCATCTGATAGATGTCCTCATAGAGGTCATCATGGGCATGCATGATGACAACAGTATCATCTTGTGAAACTGGACCAGGTTTGCAAGACCCTTTCCTGTCCATTAGTTAAGTGATGGACATCACAGATGACATACACATGCTGTGTCCACACAGCTGCCTGAAAGACTACAGAATGCGAGGACTCATTGACTCCAACTATGATATTAGTATAATAGAGACAGTAACAACATATACCAAACACTGCTGCCACAAGTATGACAAGAGCTGCATTGATGAAACACATGGGGGATTTGTTAATTCAGGAAACAAACACACCACCCAAGTATAATGTGGAAATCACACCCTATAATCAGACCAGTAGGTATCTGACCTGTGTGCTGGGGTAGATGCTAAGTGGTACATCTACCAGCATGTGGTCACAGTGCTGACTACTACCTTGAATGTAACACAATACTGGGTATGCGAAGGACATCCACCTCAGAGGCCATAATACCTTCATGGTTCCCAGCCTTCATCACACCAATACTTGTGTACAATGTGCCCTTCTCTGTACCAACCTACACATCTTCTGGTGTAATGTGATATGTAACTGAAATGTACCACCTTTGTCACAGTGCACTGTCACACAGCTTATTGGCCATATCTAGGTAATCATTCTGTGGAATATATATGACAATCTGATGGTGCAGAACACCAATCAAGTTGTTACACAAGATGCATATGTGTGGTACCTGTTCTGCTTCTGCGCACACTACATACATAGGTGTTTGACAACATCATTGGCATGTATATCACTCGTGATAATGTGGATTGTGATATATATATATATATATATATATATATATATATATATATATATATATATATATATATATATATATATATATATATATATATATGTATATATATATATATATATATATATATATATATATATATATACACACACACACACACACACACACACACACACACACGCACACACACACACACACACACACACTATGCACATAAAGCAATTAACCTGCATTGCCTATAATGTCACATACAGGTATAGCAGTGTTCCTCCTAACACCTCCAGCAGATGTTACAGTGCCAGGACAGTGTGTGTGTGTGTGTGTGTGTGTGTGTGTGTGTGTGTGTGTGTGTGTGTGTGTGTGTGTGTGTGTGTGTGTGTGTGTGTGTATATGTGTGTGTGTGGTTACCCTCATAGAGTGTGTATGTATCGTAATAGTTGTTCAAGTGTGTGTGCAGACTCTTTTCTTATCACTCTACATCACATATGTTATGTCAGAGGCATGGAATTAGTGGTGGCATTATTTTGATATTGTCTGTGATTGTGGCTGATTCTTGTAATGTTTGCCATGACCCTTTACCTGTGGCCACCTTGCTGGAGACCTCTGCTGAGAGTGCACTCATATTCAGGCATATCAGTATGCACAGCTTCACAACATGCGCCCTATCCCAACTGTATTTCAGATCCCTGATCGATGTCATCTGCATTATTCATGTAAGGATGCTTATCTCACGCAGACATCCTCCCCATTGTTGTGTGACAATCACATAAAACACATTTTCACTGTACAGTCCCTACTGTATTATATAGATATGTGATTGGTGTTGCTGCTACAGCCATCTTCCACTGACATGCCCTCTTCTGCTGTAAATGTTGTAATTTCACCTGTCCTCTTTCCCTGTGTTAATTCCTACAATTCATGTGCGTGTCCCTATTCAATACACGCACTTCTTTTGTGTGTTCATTTTACATGGCAGTTCATGCCCCACTACAGATCATTTACAAGTCTTCAGTACACAATGCCAGGATCACAGTACTCTGCACTGTAGGCACACTGTCCTGTACTATGTTTGGACCATATACTTCTCATTCATATCTCTCAACTGTCCAGATATTCCAAGGATGTCCAGATGTTTTTCTTATCAAATTTTTGACTTTCTGCCGTATCAGTAGAATGATCTCAGGACTGATATGAACCAGTATTACATACATTAGCGGTCACACCTCTAAGCTGTCCTGATTTGTGCAGAATGTCCACTTTTTATCTCATATTTTTGATCTTTTCCTCATAACATATTGGTCTTCTGGCAAATCATTGGTATGTCATTGCAGACCGAAGTCACAAACTGATAACAAACATTTGAGTTTCAAACTTCATGCTCTTCAGAATGTTCATGGTACTGTACAACATATTATTCCTTAAACTTTCTAAGTTTGGAAGACCAATATTAAAAATCAGCACCTATTTTTAGGCCTTTGTCCCCCCACTAATTATGGCTTTGTCCAGATTTCTTGCTCTAAGATGTTGAGATAGACTTTCATTCTCATACATTTCTATGTGACATCTATGTCATATATGTCCCTATTTCTGGGTATTTGTCCCCTTATTATGTTGGCCTTTGTGCAGATGTGTTACACTAACAGATTGACAGCTATCTGTGAAGTTCTGGTGATCACTGTGGCATTCTGCAGAAATCTGCGGGCCATAGATGCTCTGCTTTACACAGAATTGATATCTGCATTCAGTTGCACAGTTTCATGGCCAGCAACACTGTTGCTGGACATGAAACCTATTTCAGACACTATTTGTGCAATTAATGTGCATTGCACACTACCGCTTGAGACACACTGCTACACAAACATGCAAACTCCATGTAAGCTACACAGAATTTATTGAATCCGAAGGATTATTTATGCAATTATTTTTGATTTTTTTTAATATGTTCTCTTTTGGACTTTCCTACTTTTGGGAATGATTTAGAAGAAGTATGTGCCCAAATATCTTCTGTAATTGCAGTAAAATTTTAAATTGCAGTTTTGGAAGTCAGACAGTCCTAACGGCTGTTGGTATCTGTACCTTGTTAGTCAAAGTACTGTAATATTTAGTCTCTTACCACTGTATATTTAATTTCGATATAAAGTCTCTGTGTTAAGTTTTTAAGTATTCATAGTTTTGACATGCTAATAATCAAGTACTGTAGAAACAGGGGCCATATTCTTTGTCATACCTTCCTTAACTTAAAAAAACTAAATGAGTTAAGAATTTTGGGTTCTTGTGACACAAGGGCCTTGTCAATGTACATTTCTTATTCGGTTGTGAAAGCAGCTGATTAGTTTTCGGATTCAGTTTTATTTCCCAGCATTCTTTGTTGGGGTTTGGAATTCCTGTATAGAGTACCCATACAGAATAATACATACATAGATTTAAGAAAAGGTTTACATGCTAAACTGACAAGGAAACATAAAGAATGACGTGACATCTGGTATTTGTGACAAAACAAAGTTCTCACAACCATTTACATGCATCTTGATGGGTTTGATAAAACAAAACTGATAAAAATCAGTAAGTAAAGCCATTTAAAACTTGTCAAACCAGTATGAGCTGATCTTTTAATACATGAATTATACCATGGCATCATTCAAAAGTAAAAGCCTGTAGTTCTAGGGTTGTCAGACTTCCCCAACAAGAACCTCCTGTGTCATGTTCAGAGATGCTTGGCCAAATGATGTAGAATTAAATGACTCTAACAAGAATGTGTTAATTATATTTTTCCTGTGATTGTTCAATGTTGATAGAATGCTATTGTAGTGCTTTCTATATGGCCCAACATGAACATAAGCTTCATCGTAATTTTTTGAAACTATTTTATTTCGTTTTTACAAATTGTACAACATAGGCTACATAGTGATATTTTTTGATAGACATGCTGTTTCTCTTTTTAGCAGAAAAGAACTTTGTAGCAAGTCATTACATAAGTATCCGGACTAGTGGTGCATAGTGCAATAGAACGCCACAGCACTGAGATGCTTACTCTGACAGATATTGCTAATTACCTCATAAATTACTTGAGGGAAAATATAAGTGTAAGTGAGTGTGTGTGTGTGTGTGTGTGTGTGTGTGTGTGTGTGTGTGTGAGCGTGTATTACATCATAAATTATTTGACGGAAAAGATGTGTGTGTGTGTGTGTGTGTGTGTGTGTGTGTGTGTGTGTGTGTGTGTGTGTGTGTGTGTGTGTGTCTGCATGGGTGTGTGTGTTACATTTTAGTCATTGTTAACTTATTACAAGGTACCTGAAAAATATATCTGACCAGCAGATTCGAGCTGAATCAGTATTGACCTTCTGTGAGTTGTCATTGTTTCATAATTTTGTTTACTTTACGTATTATATTTTTCTAAATGACTAGTATATGCTAAGCAATAGATAGTAATTCAGGCAAAAATAGGACCCATATATTCCAGCTTATAAAAAAAACATCCTGTGCCTGTCTAGCTCTATAGACACTAATTAGAAAAAGGGCACCATTTAGGTGTCTCTTGGGTGTCTTGCACCTTATAGTCACCTCTCGTAGACCAAACCAAGAGTCAATTTGTTAACTTTACCTATGCATACCACATAACTAAACTGTTGCAGTATGGAATTCTCTACCCACAGTTACAAAAAGTTTTAAACTCCTAACATTATTTAAGGATCAATGCACAAACCAGTCTTCAAATCAAATGAATTGCTTTACATGATATTATATAAACTCTAGTTTACTTACACAGTGCCAATCTTTTCTTCTCAGATGCCATTAAATGCGTTTATTCTCTGTAAAGAATGCTTCTTATCTTTTTTACAGTTACAAGTAAATCCCTTCCATTATACCCATAAATAGTCTACCCATCATCATATGACTTACCAGTCTGCCTTTCATGTAGTAGTTGAGGCAGACGTTGAAGCTGTGAGCATTAGTTCCCACTGTGCTGGGCTTGATTGTGTCAGACTTATTTTTCTGCTGTTTGACCTTGAGCAAATCACTTAACCAGACATTGTTTTCAGGTCAACCTTGAAAAGGGACTGTGTTGAGTTGGTCTACCGGGTTAACAAATGGGTATTATTATTACCTTACAATCAAACTTATAATTGCACTATTTATTTTTGTTGTTCCTTATGTTGCAGCATATTTGGGTCTATATTAAAACAGCAAACACTTAAAATAGCAAACGCTGTATAATCGACCCTAAAATATCGAAACGGCAAAATGCCGAACACATGGAACAGCTATTTTTTTCCCAGGGAAAAAAAATCGCTGCTCCATAAAAAAAAAAAAACAAACAAACAAAAAATCCCCCAAACACAAAATAAACTGGGGGGCTTCACCCTAACACCCCCTGATGTGGATGGCACCACCCCTACTTAATTATACAAACTGAGATCGCACCACGTTGGAGGAAATGGCAAAGTCCCAAAAATGGCCCAGTGATTTTTTTTTTCCTTGGGAAAAAAAATCGCTGTTCCGTGCATTCGGGATTTCACTGGTTCAATTAAACAGTGTTCGCTAATTTAATAGGGAACCGTATATTTAACCATTGACTCTATATCCTCCTACTCATAGGTTCATAGGTTCATAGGTGTGTACTAGGCTAATGGCCTTGGAGCCTTTACAAGCCTAGACCATATAATTACCCTGGCATCATGCCAGCCAACCTTAGTTCCCTGTGTCTCTGTCGAGTAGAGCCACTGGAGTGATCCCTGGGGTGAATTTTCTATTCCCCATCCACTCATCATGATTTCTCTTGAACAGAACCAGTGAGGTGCTCTGTTTGACATGTATGGGAAGTCTATTCCATTGCATGGGCAGTCTCTGGGTTATGAACCTGTCCCTCCAGTACTTTCTATTGATTGTGGTAATAAGGTTGAGGTCTCTGAAGTGTCTGCGGAGGGATTGGGATTTCTTTAGATGTAGCATTTCTAACAAAGCTGGGTCAGACATAGCTTTGTAAGTCAAGCAGAAATCGCCTCTAAGTAGGCGATATGAGACAGAGAATAGTTGGAGTTTTTTGAGTCTGTCCATATAGGACAAGTCTTTAAGGCCTAGGATTCTCTTTGTGAGGTACTTTTGTGGCTCTCCAGTTGTTGCAGGTGTCTAGTGAGGTACATGCCAAATGGGGCATTGTACTCAATGATTGGCCTAATGAGGGAAGAGTAGAGGGAGACAATGACCTCTTTCTTCCTGGATGCAAAACACTTAGTAATAAGATGTGCTACATAAAAGGTCTTTCTGACCACAGTGGCAATGTGGTGGTAAAAAGAGAGGTTGCAGTCAACCTGTGTTCCCAGATCTCTTATGACGCCTTCTGTGTTTAGTGGACTACCATTGATGTGGTAATTCATGGGAACTGGGTTTTTCCCAAAGGGGATGACGACACTTGTTTTGGCACTGAGCTTAAGGCCATGGTTCTGACACCAGTCATTGGTCTCAGTGAGGCCTTTCTGTAGGATGTCAACATCACTTGGGGAGTTAATTTTGGCTCCCAACCTGCAATCATCTGTGAACTTTGTCAGCCAGAGTCCCTTCATGTTTTCCTGAACTTCAGAGAAGTAGATACCAAACAGGAGTGTACCCAGGACCGAACACTGTGGGTCTCAACTTGTGACTGGTCAACAGTCTGACTTGGAGTCAGCTACTTTCACACTGTGGGTTCTAACTGTGAGTCAGTTTGCAACCCACCTAGTGATCTAGGGGCTGATGGCTAGTTTAGTGAGTTTTTCTATGATTCCTGAGTTGTGAATGGTATCAAAGGCCTTGGCCAGATCTGCAAACTTAGTCAGACAGAGGACCTTGACATCGGCTTTGACTTCCAAGAAGTAGATGCCAAAAATGAGTGGGCCGAGCTCAGAGCCCTGGCGAACCCCACTATTGACAGCTCTGTTTCTGGAGGTGGTCTCCCATATCCTAACTTGTTGGCTCCTATATGCAAGCTAGCTGGCTATCCAGCATGTAACATTTTGGTTTAGGCCTATATCCATGAGTCTGTTTACAATGCATGCATAGGGTGTTGTATAAAATGCCTTAGGTCAAGGTCAGCAATATGAACCATTTTGTCCTCATCCATTGCCTTGGTGACCTTCTCAAAGAAGTCTGCCAGGCTGAGTAAGCATGATATTCCCTTGACAAAATCAAAATGGGATGGAGCCACTGTTTAAATGTTTTCTATGTCCTTATTAATCATTTCCATGATAATTCTTTCCATAGCTATGAGAGTAGTTTGACTTATGTAACTGTTTCTGGGGTCTGTTTATGGCCCAACCTTGTGCAGTGGTATGACCATTGCAGTTCTCCATTCATGTGGCAAAAAGCCTGTCTGGAGGCTATGGTTAAAAACTGACTCTAGTGGTTCTGACATGCCATGTTTCAAGCTATTTAGGAGGCATCCTGGAATGTTATTGGGGCCCACTGATGCAGTGTTTTTGGCCTTAGAGAAACACATATAGGATCTGCTCCTTGTGATAGTTGAGGGTTTGGTTTGATGGTATTTACAAGAAGGGTGGCTGGTGGAGAGAGGGAAGGTAAAATTGGAGCTGAATTTGTTGGCCAGCAGATTTGCTATATCTTCCAGCTCCATTGAGGTGGCTCCATTTGCAATCAGTTTTGCACATTGCTGTGTGCTGCCTTTGAGGTTTCAGACATATCTAAGGATAGCTTTGTGGTTTTCCTTTGCCTGGAAGGCTATCTTTACCTCAGATTTGGCTTTTGTAGACTTAATTTGCCCTCTTAATTGTTTGTTTAGATTGACAAGAGTGTTTTTAATCATGCTGGGCATGGCAGTTCCTAATCTTGGCTATGACTTTTTTTTATACAACTTGTTTATGTTTGGTTCTACCAGGAAGGTTTGTTTCTTGAGTTAATTCTGGGCTTATTTCTGGTAGGAACAGCTGACTCTGTGCATTTTTAACATGATTGCACAGCATTTCTCTGAACAGTTCTGCACAGGCAGCTGTGTTGTCATGGTTTTGGGGGGGGCTTGATATTTTGACAGGTTATCACTTAGTAGTAGGACGTTTGCCTTAGAATACTTTCCAAATGTTACTGGGATAGCCTGGGTCATAGAACTGATTTTTGTTATGAAGAAGACATCTTTGTGGTCCAACTGGGTCTATGTTTAACCGTCAAATGAAACTTTCATCAAATGGCTAAACATCAAACCCTACTCATCAAATGTTAATTTCAGTAAATGTCTAAGATGGGGAAAGTAACTAGTTGGCCAACACTTCCCCATCTCCACTTTTGCCTAGGTCATTCCTGAAAAGGATCCTTGGATCAGTGTGCTTACCTAGTTAAATGTTAAAATAAATAAATGAGCTAACCCAAGAAGTATATGACAACTTATATTTATTTATGACAAAAGCATCAAACGGAGTTCAGCAGACAATAAAAAGTCATTTTACTAGGTAAACAGTTGATTCAGATAGAGACATTTAAAACTGTACAGTTTGCTTTTATTCAAGAAAATCCATGAAAGGACAGAAAGCTCAGTTAGCATAAAATATGCACTTCTGCACACAGGAAAAATTAAGTATTTCTAGATTTTATATATATATATATATATATATATATATATATATATATATATATATATATATATATATATATATATATATATACAATTACTGTGTTGTGTCAGAGTGTGGGGGAGGACAGATAAAAGAGAGAGGAAATGGACAGGAAGTGGTTAGGAAAAGAGGATTGAATGGACACAGGTAAGTAACAGATATGCCATTTTGTGGATAAGGAAGATAGAAGTGGACAGAGAATCAGGACATAAAAACAGAGATGAGGCACACAGTATGGACACATAGTCCAGAATAAACCACCCAGGGCATTATGGGGTATAACTATGAGAATGTGTCACCCCACAGGTGCACATCCAGGTTGAAATAAAATGATTCTGCTTGCTTTAGAGTGGGAATGACTCTCCTTTTAGAGGATAGACAGTCAGGAAGAAAAGGACGTTTGTTTCATAATTTAACAGCCACCAATGAAAAACAGGATTCACTAAATGTATTATGAATGAGTAGCAAAAGGACTGGGTAAGAGTTGTTAAAATTAGCATCACTGGTCTGGATATTCCATGGTTGGGCACTGGAGACAGCTGTGCATTTGGGAGAATAAAATAACTGGCGTGCAAATTTCAGTTGTACCATGACTGAATTACAATAGCTTGTGATATTTTTCCATCTAGTTCATGAGAAGAATGAGAGTTTGATGAATATTTTTCTCTGTAAGATTGCTGAAATATCTACATGATGCTTGTAGTTTATCCAGTCAGTAACTTGGTATTTTTATAGGTGAGGGTAATACTGTAAGTTATATTTATTCTTCATGGGGGGACAGGGTAATAGTGGTAGTAATAAAGTTTCTTTGCATATATGGTTGTATGCTGTGTACTGTTCGATTAAAAGATTTAGAAAAAACTTACTATGTCCATATTGAGAAGGCATTGTGATGCAGGCCTCACTAATATGAAAATCTGTAAAGTGATGTAGATGTCAATTATTTTCCAGAGGCATATTTGTCTAGCCTGTTATAAGACTGTTTCATTTTGTCAACTTTAGTGAATGTTGGCTCATAAGGATACAGGCAGCATGAAGTGCATTTGAAAGAGGAAGTTGTGAGGATACAGGCAGTGTGAAATGCATTTGAAACAGGAAGTTGTGAGGATACAGGCAGTGTGAAGTAGATTTGAAACAGGAAGTTGTGAGGATACAGGCAGTGTGAAGCAGATTTGAAACAGGAAGTTGTGAGGATACAGGCAGTGTGAAGTACATTTGAAACAGGACGTTGTGAGGAAACAGGCAGTGTGAAGTACATTTGAAACAGGAAGTTGTGAGGATACAGGCAGTGGAAGTACATTTGAAACAGGAAGTTGTGAGGATACAGGCAGTGTGAAGTACATTTGAAACAGGAAGTTGTGACATGAATGGAAGTATGAAGGTTTTGGCCCTGTGCAACTATTCTAATTCTTTATTGGCAAGGGCAGTTACTCCCTGGAAATGCAAGACAGACTTAATCATGTCATTCGGTACTTGAAGCAATAAGATTACTGTTTCGCATAGATTATTTAGCTACAAAAACAGATTTTTTTTTTTATTTTTACAGTCTTCAAAAGAAGCCTGGAAAGCATTGAAGCTTTTCTGCAGAGTTTAAGAGATTGCATTAGAAGAGGGCACTCCAAGAAGATTAAGGCAGAATCCCTTGTATACTGTACCAACTTGGCATTGACCAAGTGGTCCATCATACCATTAACATTAATAGCTAAGGTAAAGAGCAGTAAGTCAAAAACTGAACTCTGAACCCTGAGAAACACCTAAGTTCAAGGCAGGTTGGGGTGGCGACGCTATAGTGCATTCTGATTCAGCCCCTCCTGCTACATAACTAGAGAAATTAGTGTAGTAGCTTATGTGACAATCTATAGTCGGTAAGTTTTTTTTAGAAGGAGGTGATGATTGACAGTGTCATCAAATGTGGACGGATCAAGGAATAATAAACTAACAGCATCTCCAAGGTTGTGAAATGACAGCATCTACAATATTATGTCAATTGCACTGTAATTCAAAAGAATGTGTAAAATGTGAACGACATGGTCATTCGACAAAACTGCATAGTGATGGACTCAGATTTTTAAAGAAGTAGTGAAACACTAGTTCAGTTGTTCAGGACACTGGGACAAGAAAATTGCATTCCTGTATTGGTCTTTCTCGTGTGTTAAAATGAGGGAGAAACACAACAATGTGTCTTTCACAATAACCTCAAGAAAACAATTTAAGGAAAATCATCATCATTATTTTGGACTATGGCATCATCATAAAAACTTACAAATCTATGAACTGGAAAAGCTGGTGATTAGACATGGCTAAGCAAATAAAACATTTAATCTAACAATGTCTTATCTCTTATCTGAGCCATGTAGAAACAGCTGGAAGCAAACATAAGTCAGATTACAAAATCCTTGTTTGCAAAATCCATGCTGCACTGCTAGGCTATGTTGGAAGCAGGATAATAAGCCATTCACTGTAAAGACTCGAGGTCCTTTGTACATTGAAAATATCAAAGGTGTGATGAATGACTCAAGGACATGTTTGTGAACAGTGTTGAAAAAGGAAGTGGGGCCTCTGTTGTCACAGCAGAAACATTTTGTGCAAAAGGTACAGGATGTGTTTACCCTTGAATTTACAGTAATATTTTTTTAGCATGAAAGAAGCAATAGGATATGCTGCATGATGTGAAATAACACACTGAGTATAATTTAAGTTGTACAAAGGAATGAAGGAATGCTGTCTGCAAGCTACGTTGCTAAAAAAAAACTGTTGCAAAATATTCCCCAACAGACACTGACTTTCCAGTTCATGCTGAATGCTGCTTTCCTTATCTCCATTGTGACACAAGTTACATATTCGTAGGTTCATTGATGCTTACTAGGCTAATAACCACTGGGGCATTTTTAAGCCTATCCATGCATTTGAATTCTCTGACAAGCTGTGGTACTCTTGGTACGTGTAAGCAGGGGCTTGTGAGATGAACCATTTGCAGGCTGCCTGTGTCCATTAGAGACATGGGGCAAAAACCAAGGATGAATTTCTTGTTCCCCATCCAGTTGTCCAAATTACACTTGAATTGGGTTAGAGAGGAGCTCTGCTTTACGTGGATGGGGAGGCTCTTCCAGAGAAGGGGTAGTTTCTGGGATACATACCTGTCTCTCCAGCAGGTCTTATTTAAAGCTCAGGCAAGGTTTAATTCTTGTGCCATTTGTTTTGAGGATATGCAGGAGATCTGTCAGAGTGGGGTCTGACAAAGCCTTGTATGGCAGGCATAGACCTCCCCTCAACAGCCAGTAGAAGACAAAATACAAGGATAGGGCTTTGAGGCAGTTTTCACAGTACATATTACTTATGCCCTGTATTCTTTTAGTGAGGGAGCTCTGTGCACATTCTAATTATTAGATGTTCCTACTATTACTATACTTATGTATATACCAAAGGGGGCATTATATCCAGTGGTAGGTCAGATGAATACTCAATGCAGTGAAACAATGACCTCTTGGATGTAGACACAATAATTTTGTCTATAAGTTGCCGAACATACAACGATTTCCTTACTCCCATTGATACGGGTCTATATTATGACAGCGAAATCCAAAGTCAGAGAACGCCTGTTCGATGACCACTAAACAGTGAACTGTCATTTCTGCAAACAGCCACTGCAGCAAATTTTTTCCTAGGGGAAAAAAATTGCGAGGCCAACCAGAAATGAGACAGTATTCAAAACCCATCAAACTGGGGAGGTTTCACACCCCCCTAACTAAATATACCAACTCCGAGATTGCACTAGAGTGGGGAAAAGGGCAAATTTACAATAATGGCTAAGTGATTTTTCCCCAGGAAATAATTAGCTGTAGTGGCCATTCACGGAAATGACAGATCACTGTTTATTGGTTGGCGAACAGGTGTTCCCTGACTTTAGTTTTCAATAATTTAATATAGACCCCCATAGATACATGATGATCAAAGGCTAGATTATTGTCTACATGTGCACCCAAGTATTACTGGGTCAGCAGTTAGGGGTATGTAGCCAGTATGATAGTTACCAGCGTGAATGTCTTCCTGAAGGATACTATTATGCATTTCTTGGCATGTAGTTTTAGTAAAAGACTCTGATACAAGTTATTTGTCTCTGTCATTCCTTCTTGGAGAACATTAGTGTCAGTGGGGATTCTATGATTGTTCCTAATTTGTATTTATCTGTAAATTTGGCCAGCCAGAAATCTTTGATGTTGTCCGTGACTTCAGAGAAGTAGATGCCAAAAAGGAGCAGTCCCAGGTCCAATCCCTGAGGGACTGCACTTGCTATTGCCCTCTTCTCAGGCTAATTCTAACTTCTCTGGTCCAATCTGTGAGCCAGCTAGCTATATACCAGGTGACATAAGGGTTTATACCCAACCTCTTAAGTCTGCCAATAATACCTGAGTGTAATATTGTGTTAAATGCCTTGGCCAGGTCAAGGTAAACAGTGTGAACCATTCTGCCCTTGTCCATTGCTTTGGTGAACTTCTCAAAGAAGTCCACCAGGTTGAGTAGTTGAGTAGACATGATCTGCCCTTGACAAAGCCAAAGTGAGTTGGTCCAGTGTTTGGAGGTTTCCTATGTCATTATTGATCATTTATGTGATAATTCTTTCCATGGATTTGTATATATGAAACTAGGGATTCTTACAGATGTGTACTTTTCATGGTCTATAGATGGCCCACATTTGTACATAGGAATGATGGTTGCTGTTCTCTATTCTTGAGGCATTTAGTCTGTTTGGAGACTATGGTTAAATAGTGATTCCATACAGCCTGATAGGACATGTTTCATGCTGTATAGAAGGCAGCCTGGGAGTTATATTTGATGTTATCTCCTGAGGAAAGTTTGGGGGATAAAGATTGCTTTAAGTGCTGCTTCTTATAAAGCAAAGAATTTATGCTTTTGGCAGACTGAATAGTATGTCAACCATTTGCACCACCCAAATGTTAATGGGCTCTGCGATATTTTACCCTATTTGGCAGTAAAACTGGAGAAGAAATCTTCACAACCTGAATATGTAAATCATCTGGATTTTAAATTTTCTTTCATTATTATTTATCTTATTTTACTAAGATAGTCCATATGGGTAAATAGCACTAACAGCATCAGTCTGGGGAGAGCAGTATGCATACAGTGAGTAATCATGACAAACAAATGGGAGAGCAGAATGCATACAGTGAGTAATAATGACAAACAAATGGGAAAGCAGCATGCATACAGTGAGTAATCATGACAAACAAATGGCAGAGCAGCATGCATACAGTGAGTAATCATGACAAACAAATGGGAGAGCAGCATGCATACAGTGAGTAATCATGACAAACAAATGGCAGAGCAGCATGTATACAGTGAGTAATCATGACAAACAAATGGGAGAGTAACATGCATAAAGTGAGTAACCATGACAAACAAATGGGAGAGCAGCATGCATACAGAGAGTAATCATGACAAATGGGAGAGCAGAATGCATACAGTGAGTAATCATAAAAAAATGGGATAGCAGCATGCATACAGTGAGTAATCATGACAAACAAATGGGAGAGTAACATGCATACAGTGAGAAATCATGACAAATGGGAGAGCAGCATGCATACAGTGAGTAATCAGGACAAATGGGAGAGCAGCATGCATACAGTGAGTAATCATTACAAACAAATGGGAGAGCAGCATGCATACAGTGAGTAATCATGACAAATGGGAGAGCAGCATCTATACAGTGAGTAGTCATGACAAACAAATGGGAGAGCAGCATGCATACAGTGAGTAATCATGACAAACAAATGGAAGAGCAGCATGCATACAGTGAGTAATCATGAAAAATGGGAGAGCAGAATGCACACAGTGAGTAATCATGACAAATGGGAAAGCAGCATGCATGCAGTGAGTAACCATGACAAATAAATGGGAGAGCAGCATGCATACAATGAGTAATCATGACAAACGGGAATCATAAAAAAATGGGAGAGAAGCATGCATACAGTGAGTAATCATGACAAACAAATGGGAGAGTAACATGCATACAGTGAGAAATCATGACAAACGGGAGAGCAGCATGCATACAGTGAGTAATCATGACAAACAAGTGGGAGGGCAGCATGCATACATTGAGTAATCATGACAAACAAATGGGAGAGCAGCATGCATACAGTGAGTAATCATGACAAATGGGAGAGCAGAATGCATACAGTGAGTAATCATGACAAATGGGAGAGCAGAATGCATACATTGAGTAATCATGACAAACAAATGGGAGAGCAGCATGCATACAGTGAGTAATCATGACAAATGGGAGAGCAGAATGCATACAGTGAGTAATCATGAAAAAATGGGAGAGCAGCATGCATACAGTGAGTAATCATGACAAACAAATGGGAGAGTAACATGCATACAGTGAGTAATCATGACAAACAAATGGGAGAGCAGAATGCATACAGTGAGTAATCATGACAAATGGGAGAACAGCATGTATACAGTGAGTAATCATGACAAATGGGAGAGCAGCATGCATACAGTGAGTAATCATGACAAACAAATGGGACAGCAGCATGCATACTGTGAGTAATCATGACAAATAAATGGGAGAGCAGCATGCATACAGTGAGTAATCATGGCAAATGGGAGAGCAGCATGCATACAGTGAGTAATCATGACAAATGGGAGAGCAGAATGCATACAGTGAGTAATCATGAAAAAATGGGAGAGCAGCATGCATACAGTGAGTAATCATGACAAACAAATGGGAGAGTAACATGCATACAGTGAGTAATCATGACAAACAAATGGGAGAGCAGAATGCATACAGTGAGTAATCATGACAAATGGGAGAACAGCATGTATACAGTGAGTAATCATGACAAATGGGAGAGCAGCATGCATACAGTGAGTAATCATGACAAACAAATGGGAGAGCAGCATGCATACAGTGAGTAATCATGACAAATGGGAGAGCAGCATGCATACAGTGAGTAATCATGACAAACAAATGGGAGAGCAGCATGCATACAGTGAGTAATCATGACAAATGGGGGAGCAGCATGCATGCAGTGAGTAATCATGACAAACAAATGGGAGAGCAGCATGCATACTGTGAGTAATCATGACAAATGGGAGAGCAGCATGCATACAGTGAGTAATCATGACAAACAAAATGGAGAGCAGCATGCATACTGTGAGTAATCATGACAAATAAATGGGAGAGCAGCATGCATACAGTGAGTAATCATGGCAAATGGGAGAGCAGCATGCATACAGTGAGTAATCATGACAAATGGTAGAGTAGCATGCATACAGTGGGTAATCATGACAAACAAATGGGAAAGCAGCATGCATACAGCGACTAATCATGACAAACAAATGGGAGAGCAGCATGCATACAGTGAATAATCATGACAAACAAACGGGAAAGCAGCATGCATACAGTGAGAAATAATGACAAAAAAGTGGGAGAGCAGCATGCATACAGGAGTAATCATGACAAACAAATGGGAGAGCAGCATGCATACAGTGAGTAATCATGACAAATGGGAAAGCAGCATGCATGCAGTGAGTAATCATGACAAACAAATGGGAGAGCAGCATGCATACAGTGAGTAATCATGACAAATGGGAGAGCAGCATGTATACAGTGAGTAATCATGACAAACAAGTGGGACAGCAGCATGCATACAGTGAGTAATCATGACAAACAAATGGGAGAGCAGCATGCATACAGTGAGTAATCATGACAAATGGGAGAGCAGTATGCATACAGTGAGTAATCATGACAAACAAATGGGAGAGCAGCATGCGTACAGTGAGTAATCATGACAAACAAATGTGATAGCAACATGCATACAGTGAGTAATCATGACAAACGAATGGGAGAACAGCATGTTTACAGTGAGTAATCATGGCAAACAAAATGGAGAACAGCATGCATAGAGTGACTAATCATGACAAAAAACTTAACGAGAGCAGTATGCATACAGTGAGTAATCATGACAAACAAATGGGATAGCAGCATGCATACAGTGAGTAACCATAACAAAAAATGGGAAAGCAGCATGCATACAGTGAGTAATAATGACAAACAAATGGAAGAGCAGCATGCATACAGTGAGTAATCATGACAAACATATGGGAGAGCAGCATGCATACAGTGAGTAATCATGACAAATGGGAGAGCAACATGCATACAGTGAGTAATCATGACAAACAGATGGGAGAGCAGCATGCATGCAGTGAGTAATCATGACAAACAAATGGGAGAGCAGCATGCGTACAGTGAGTAAACATGACAAACAAATGGGATAGCAGCATACATACAGTGAGTAATCATGACAAATGGGAGAGCAGCATGCATAAAGTGAGTAATCATGACAAATGGGAGAGCAGCATGTATACAATGAGTAATCATGACAAACAAATGGGATAGCAGCATACATACAGTGAGTAATCATGACAAATGGGAGAGCAGCATGCATAAAGTGAGTAATCATGACAAATGGGAGAGCAGCATGTATACAATGAGTAATCATGACAAACAAATGGGAGAGCAGCATGCATACAGTGAGTAATCATGACAAATGGGAGAGCAGCATGCATACAGTGAGTAATCATGACAAACAAATGGGATAGCAGCATACATACAGTGAGTAATCATGACAAATGGGAGAGCAGCATGCATAAAGTGAGTAATCATGACAAATGGGAGAGCAGCATGCATACAGTGAGTAAACATGACAAACAAATAGGATAGCAGCATACATACAGTGAATAATCATGACAAGTGGGAGAGCAGCATGCATACAGTGAGTAATCATGACAAGCAAATGGGAGAGCAGCATGCATACAGTGAGTAATATGACAAAAAACGGGAGAGCAGCATGCATATAGTGAGTAATCATGACAAATGGGAGAGCAGCATGCATGCAGTGAGTAATCATGACAAACAAATTGGAGAACAGCAGGCATACAGTGAGTAATCATGAAAAATGGGAGAGCAGCATGCATGCAGTGGGTAATCATGACAAATGGGAGAGCAGAATGCATACAGTGAATAATTATGACAAACAAATGGGAAAGCAGCATGCATACAGTGAGTAATCATGACAAATGGGAGAACAGCATGTATACAGTGTGTAATCATGACAAATGGGAGAGCAGCATGCATACAGTGAGTAATTATGACAAACAAATGGGAGAGCAGCATACATACAGTGAGTAATCATGACAAATAAATGGGAGAGCAGCATGCATACAATGAGTAATCATGACAAATAAATGGGAGAGCAGCATGCATACAGTGAATAATCATGACAAACAAACGGGAGAGCAGCATGCATACAGTGAGAAATAATGACAAAAAAGTGGGAGAGCAGCATGCATACAGTGAGTAATCATGACAAACAAATGGGAGAGCAGCATGCATACAGTGAATAATCATGACAAATAGGAGAGCAGCATGCATACAGTGAGTAATCATGACAAACAAATGGGAGAGCAGCATGCGTACAGTGAGTAATCATGACAAATGGGAGAGCAGCATGTATACAGTGAGTAATCATGACAAACAAGTGGGACAGCAGCATGCATACAGTGAGTAATCATGACAAACAAATGGGAGAGCAGCATGCATACAGTGAGTAATCATGACAAATGGGAGAGCAGTATGCATACAGTGAGTAATCATGACAAACAAATGGGAGAGCAGCATGCATACAGTGAGTAATCATGACAAGCAAGTGGGAGAGCAGCATGCATACAGTGAGTAATATGACAAAAAATGGGAGAGCAGCATGCATATAGTGAGTAATCATGACAAATGGTTGAGCAGCATGCATGCAGTGAGTAATCATGACAAACAAATTGGAAAACAGCAGGCATACAGTGAGTAATCATGAAAAATGGGAGAGCAGCATGCATGCAGTGGGTAATCATGACAAACAAATGGGATAGCAGCATGCATACAGTGGGTAATCATGACAAATGGGAGAGCAGAATGCATACAGTGAATAATTATGTCAAACAAATGGGAAAGCAGCATGCATACAGTGAGTAATCATGACAAATGGGAGAACAGCATGTATACAGTGTGTAATCATGACAAATGGGAGAGCAGCATGCATACAGTGAGTAATTATGACAAACAAATGGGAGAGCAGCATGCATACAGTGAGTAATCATGACAAATAAATGGGAGAAAAGCAGGGATACAGTAAGTAATCATGACAAATGGGAGAGCAGCCTGCATACAGTGAGTAATCATGACAAACGAATGGGAGAGCAGCATACATAAAGTGAGTAATCATGACAAACATATAGTAGAGTAGCACGCATACAGTGTGTAATCATGACAAACTGGAGAGCAGCATGCATACAGTGAGTAATCATGACAAACAAATGGGAGAGCAGCATGCATGCAGTGAGTAATCATGACAAATGGGAGAGCAGCATGCATACAGTGAGTAATCTTGAAAAACAAATGGGAAAGCAGCATGCTTACAGTGAGTAATCATGACAAATAAATGGGAGAGCAGCATGGATACAGTGAGTAATCATGACAAATAAATGGGAGAGCAGCATGCATACAGTGAGTAATCATGACAAACAAATGGGATAGCAGCATGCATACAGTGAGTAATCATGATAAACAAATGGGATAGCAGCATGCATATAGTGACTAATCATGACAAACAAATGGGAGAGCAGCATGCATACAGTGAATAATCACGACAAACAAATGGGAGAGCAGCATACAAACAGTGAGTAATCATGACAAATGGGAGAGCAGCATGCATACAGTGAGTAATCATGACAAACAAATGGGATAGCAGCATGCATATAGTGACTAATCATGACAAACAAATGGGAGAGCAGCATGCATACAGTGAATAATCACGACAAACAAATGGGAGAGCAGCATACAAACAGTGAGAAATCATGACAAATGGGAGAGCAGCATGCATACAGTGAGTAATCATGACAAACAAATGGGAGAGCAGCATACATACAGTGAGTAATCATGACAAACAGATGTGATAGCAGCATGCATACAGTGAGTAATCATGATAAAACTAATGGGAGAACAGCATGTATACAGTGACTAATCATGACAAAAAATTGGGAGAGCAGTACGCATACATTGAGTAATCATGAGAAATGGGAAAGCAGCATGCATACAGTGAGTAATCATGACAAATGGGAGAGAACATGCATACAGTGAGTAATCATGACAAACAGATGGGAGAGCAGCATGCGTACAGTGAGTAATCATGACAGATGGGAGAGCAGCATGCATACAGTGAGTAATCCGTACAAATAGGAGAGCAACATGCATACAGTGGGTAAACATGACAAACAAATGTGATAGCAGCATGCATACAGTGAGTAATCATGACAAATGGGAGAGAAGCATGCATACAGTGAGTAATAATGACAAGCAAATGGGAGAGCAGCATGCATACAGTGAGTAATATGACAAAAAATGGGATAGCAGCATGCATACAGTGAGTAATCATGACAAATGGGAGAGCAGCATGCATACAGTGAGTAATCATGACAAGCAAATGGGAGAGCAGCATGCATACAGTGAGTAATCATGACAAATGGGAGAGCAGCATGCATACAGTGAGTAATCATGACAAGCAAATGGGAGAGCAGCATGCATACAGTGAGTAATCATGACAAATGGGAGAGCAGCATGCATACAGTGAATAATCATGACAAACAAATTGGAGAACAGCAAGCATACAGTGAGTAATCATGACAAATGGGAGAGTAGCATGCATGCAGTGGGTAATCATGACAAACAAATGGGATAGCAGCATGCATACAGTGGGTAATCATGACAAATGGGAGAGCAGCATGCATACAGTGAGTAATCATGACAAACAAATGGGAGAGCAGCATGCATACAGTGAGTAATCATGACAAATGGGAGAACAGCATGTATACAGTGTGTAATCATGACAAATGGGAGAGCAGCATGCATACAGTGAGTAATTATGACAAACAAATGGGAGAGCAGCATGCATACAGTGAGTAATCATGACAAATAAATGGGAGAACAGCAGGGATACAGTGAGTAATCATGACAAATGGAAGAGCAACCTGCATACATTGAGTAATCATGACAAATGGGAGAGCAGCATGCATTCAGTGAGTAATCATGACAAATTGGTGAGCAGCATGCATACAGTGAGTAATCATGACAAACGAATGGAGAGCAGCATACATACAGTGAGTAATCATGACAAACAAATGGGAGAGCAGCATGGCTACAGTGAGTAATCATGATAAATGGGAGAGCAGCATGCATACAGTGAGTAATCATGAAAAACAAATGGGAAAAAAGCATGCTTACAGTGAGTAATCATGTCAAACCATTGGGAGAGCAGCATGCATGCAGTGAGTAATCATGACAAACAAATGGGATAGCAGCATGCATACAGTGAGTAATCATGACAAATAAATGGGAGAGCAGCATGCATAAAGTGAGTAATCATGTCAAACAAATGGGAGAACAGCATGTATGCAGTGAGTAATCATGACAAACAAATGGGATAGCAGCATGCATGCAGTGAGTAATCATGACAAACAAATGGGATAGCAGCATGCATATAGTGACTAATCATGACAAACAAATGAGAGAGCAGCATGCATACAGTGAGTAATCATGACAACCAAATGGGAGAGCAGCATGCAAACAGTGAGTAATCATGACAAATGGGAGAGCAGCATGCATACAGTGAGTAATCATGACAAACAAATGGGAGAGCAGCATACATACTGTGAGTAATCATGACAAACAAATGCGATAGCAGCATGCATACAGTGAGTAATCATGACAAACGAATGGGAGAACAGCATGTATACAGTGAGTACTCATAACAAACAAAATGGAGAACAGCATGCATAGAGTGACTAATCATGACAAAAAATTGGGAGAGCAGTATGCATACATTGAGTAATCATGACAAATGGGAAAGCAGTATGCATACAGTGAGTAATCATGACAAACAAATGGGATAGCAGCATGCATACAGTGAGTAATCATAACAAAAAATGGAAAAGCAGCATGCATACAGTGAGTAATCATGACAAATAAATGGGAGGGAAGCATGCATACAGTGAGTAATCATGACAAACATATGGGAGTGCAACATGCATACAGTGCGTAATCATGACAAATGGCAGAGCAGAATGAATACAGTGAATAATCAAGGCAAACAAATGTGAGAACAGCATGCATACAGTGAGTAATCATGACAAATGGGAGAACAACATGCATACAGCGAGTAATCATGACAAAAAATGGGATAGCAGCATGCATTCAGTGAGTAATATGACAAAAAATGGGAGAGCAGCATGCATATAGTGAGTAATCATGACAAATGAGAGAGCAGCATACATACAGTAAGTAATCATGACAAAAAATGGGATAGGAACATGCATACAGTGAGTAATCATGACAAATGTGAGAGCAGCATGCATACAGTGAGTAATCATGACAAACAAATGGGAGAGCAGTATGCATACAGTGAGTAATCATGACAAATGGTAGAGCAGCATGCATACAGTGATTAATCATGACAAACAAATGGAGAGCAGCATGCATACAGTGAGTAATCATGACAAATGGGTGAACAGCATGTATACAGTGTGTAATCATGACAAATGGGAGAGCAGCATGCATACAGTGAGTAATTATGACAAACAAATGGGAGAGCAGAATGCATACAGTGAGTATTCATGACAAATAAATGGGAGAACAGCAGGGATACAGTGAGTAATCATGACAATTGGGAGAGCAGCCTGCATACAGTGAGTAATCCTGAAAAATTGGTGAGCAGTATACATACAGTGAGTAATCCTGACAAACGAATGGAGAGCAGCATACATACAGTGAGTAATCATGACAAACAAATGGGAGAGCAGCATGGCTACAGTGAGTAATCATGACAAATGGGAGGGCAGCAGGTATACAGTGAGTAATCATGAAAAACAAATGGGAAAGCAGCATGCTTACAGTGAGTAATCATGACAAATAAATGAGAGAGCAGCATGCATACAGTGAGTAATCATGTCAAACAAATGGGAGAAAAGAATGCATACAGTGAGTAATCATGTCAAACCAATGGGAGAGCAGCATGCATGCAGTGAGTAATCATGACAAACAAATGGGATAGCAGCATGCATATAGTGAGTAATGATGACAAACAAATGGGATAGCAGCATGCATATAGTGACTAATCATGACAAACAAATGGGAGAGCAGCATGCATACAGTGAGTAATCATGACAAACAAATGGGAGAGCAGCATGCAAACAGTGAGTAATCATGACAAATGGGAGAGCAGCATGCATACAGTGAGTAATCATGACAAACAAATGGGAGAGCAGCATACATACTGTGAGCAATCATGCCAAACAAATGCGATAGCAGCATGCATACAGTGAGTAATCATGACAAATGGGAGAACAGCATGTATACAGTGAGTAATCATGACAAACAAAATGGAGAACAGCATGCATAGAGTGATTAATCATGCCAAAAAATTGGGAGAGCAGTATGCATACATTGAGTAATCATGACAAATGGGAAAGCAGCATGCATACAGTGAGTAATCTTGAAAAACAAATGGGATAGCAGCATGCATACAGTGAGTAATCATAACAAAAAATGGGAAACAGCATGCATACAGTGAGTAATCATGGCAAACATATGGGAGAGCAACATGCATACAGTGAGTAATCATAACAAATGTCAGAGCAGAATAAATACAGTGAATAATCAAGGCAAACAAATGTGAGAACAGCATGCATACAGTGAGTAATCATGACAAATGGGAGAACAACATGCATACAGTGAGTAATCATGACAAACAAATGGGAGAGCAGCATGCATACAGTGAGTAATCATGACAAACAAATGGGAAAGCAGCATGCATACAGTGAGCAATCATGACAAATGGGAGAGCAGCATGCGTACAGTGAGTAATCATGACAAATGGGAGAGCAGCATGTATACAGTGAGTAAACATGACAAACAAATGGGATAGCAGCATGCATACAGTGAATAATCATGACAAATGGGAGAGCAGCATGCATACAGTGAGTAATCATGACAAGCTAATGGGAGAGCAGCATGCATACAGTGAGTAATCATGACAAACAAATGGGAGAGCAGCATGCATACAGTGAATAATCATGACAAATGGGAGAGCAGCATACATACCGTGAGTAATCGTGACAAAAAATGGGATAGCAGCATGCATACAGTGCATAATCATGACAAATGGGGAGCAGCATGCATACAATGAGTAATCATGACAAGCAAATGGGAGAGCAGCATGCATACAGTGAGTAATCATGACAAACAAATTGTAGAACAGCAGGCATACAGTGAGTATCATGACAAATGGGAGAGCAGCATGCATACAGTGGGTAATCATGACAAACAAATGTTAGAGCATCCTGCATACAGTGAGCAATCATGACAAATGGGAGAACAGCATGTATACAGTGTGTAATCATGACAAATGGGAGAGCAGCATGCACACAGTGAGTAATCATGACAAATGGGAGAGCAGCATGCATACAGTGAGTAATCATGACATATTGGAGAGCAGCATGCATACAGTGAGTAATCATGCCAAACTAATGGGAGAGCAGCATACATACAGTGAGTAATCATGACAAACAAATGGGACAGCAGCATGCATATAGTGAGTAATCATGACAAATGGGAGAGCAGCATGCATACAGTGAGTAATCATGAAAAACAAATGGCAGAGCACCATGCTTACAGTGAGTAATCATGACAAACAAATGGGAGAGCAGCATGCATACAGTGAGTAATCATGTCAAACAAATGGGAGAACAGCGTGCATACAGTGAGTAATCATGTCAAACCAATGGGAGAGCAGCATGCAAGCAGTGAGCAATCATCACAAACAAATGGGATAGCAGCATGCATACAGTGAGTAATCATGACAAACAAATGGGATAGCAGCATGCATATAGTGACTAATCCTGACAAACAAATGGGAGAGCAGCATGCGTACAGTGAGTAATCACAACAAACAAATAGGAGAGCAGCATACATACAGTGAGTAATCATAACAAATGGGAGAGCAGCATACATACTCTGAGTAATCATGACAAACAATTGGGATAGCAGCATGCAAACAATGAGTAATCATGACAAATGGGAGAGCAGCATGCATACAGTGAGTAATCATGACAAATAAATGGGATAGCAGCATGCATACAGTGAGTAATCATGACAAACAAATAAGAGAGCAGCATGCATACAGTGAGTAATCATGACAAACAAATGGGAGAGTAGCATGCATACAGTGAGTAATCATGACAAATGGGAGAGCAGCATGCATACAGCTAGTAATCATGACAAATGGAAGAGCAGCATGCATACAGAGGGTAATCATGACAAACAAATGGGAAAGCAGCATGCATACAGCGACTAATCATGACAAACAAATGGGAGAGCAGCATGCATACAGTGAGAAATAATGACAAAAAAGGGGGAGAGCAGCATGCATACAGTGAGTAATCATGACAAATGGGAAAGCAGCATGCATACAGTGAGTAATCATGATAAACAAATGGGAAAGCAGCATGCATACAGTGAGTAATCATGACAAATGGGAGAGCAGCATGCATACAGTGAGTAATCATGACAAACAAGTGGGAGAGCAACATTCATACAGCGAGTAATCATGACAAACAAATGGGAGAGCAGCATGCATACAGTGAGTAATCATGAAAAATGGGAGAGCAGCATGCATACAGTGAGTAATAATGACAAACAAATGAGAGAGCAGCATACATACAGTGAATAATCATGATAAACAAATGCGATAGCAGCATGCATACAGTGAGTAATCATGACAAACGAATGGGAGAATAGCATGTATAAAGTGAATAGTCATGACAAACAAAATGGAGAACAGCATGCTTAGAGTGACTAATCATGAAAAAAATTTACGAGAGCAGTATGCATACATTAAGTAATCATGACAAATGGGAAAGCAGCATGCATACAGTGAGTAATCATGACAATCAAATGGGATAGCAGCATGCGTACAGTGAGTAATCATAACAAAAAATGGGAAAGCAGCATGCATACAGTGAGTAATCATGACAAACAAATGGGAGAGCAGCATGCATACAGTGAGTAATCATGACAAACATATGGGAAAGCAGCATGCATGCAGTAAGTAATCATGACAAATGGCAGAGTAGAATGCATTCAGTAAATAATCAAAGCAAAGAAATGTGAGAACAGCATGCATACAGTGAGTAATCATGACAAATGGGAGAGCAACATGCATACAGTGAGTAGTCATGACAAACAGATTGGAGAGCAGCATGCATACAGTGAGTAATCATGACAAAAAATGGGAGAGCAGCATGCGTACAGTGAGTAATCATGACAAATGGGAGAGCAGCATGCACACAGTGAGTAATCATGACAAATGGGAGAGCAGCATGCATACAGTGAGTAATCATGACAAACAAATGGGAGAGCAGCATGCATATAGTGAGTAATCATGACAAACAAATGGGAGAGCAGCATGCATACAGTGAGTAATCACAACAAATGGGAGAGCAGCAGGCATACAGTGAGTAATCATGACAAGCAAATGGGAGAGCAGCATGCATACAGTGAGTAAACATGACAATCAAATGGGATAGCAGCATACATACAGTGAGTAATCATGACAAATGTGAGAGCAGCATGCATACAGTGAGTAATCATGACAAATGGGAGAGCAGCATTCATACAGTGAGTAAACTAGACAAACAAATGGGATAGCAGCATACATGCAGTGAATAATCATGACAAATGGGAGAGCAGCATGCATACAGTGAGTAATATGGAAAAAAATGGGAGAGCAGCATGCATACAGTGAGTAATCATGACAAATGGGAGAGCAGGATGTTTACAGTGTGTAATCATGACAATAAAATGGGAGAGCAGCATGCATACAGTAAGTAATCATGACAAATAAATGAGAGAACAGCAGGGATACAGTGAGTAATCATGACAAATGGGAGAGCAGCCTGCATACAGTGAGTAATCATGACAAATGGGAGAGCAGCATGCATACAGTGAGTAATCATGACAAATTGGAGAGCAGCATGCATACAGTGAGTAATCATGACAAACGAATGGGAGAGCAGTATCCATACAGTGAGTAATCATGACAAATGGGAGAGCAGCATGCATACAGTGAGTAATCATGACAAATGGGAGAGCAGCATGCATACAGTGAGTAATCATGAAAAACAAATGGGAGAGCAGCATGCTTACAGTGAGTAATCATGACAATAAAATGGGAGAGCAGCATGCATACAGTGAGTAATCATGTCAAACAAATTGGAGAACGACATGCATACAGTGAGTAATCATGTCAAACCAATGGGAGAGCAGCATGCATGCCGTGAGTAATCATGACAAACAAATGGGATAGCAGCATGCATACAGTGAGTAATCATGACAAACAAATGGGATAGCAGCATGCATACAGTGAGTAATCACAACAAATGGGAGAGCAGCAGGCATACAGTGAGTAATCATGACAAGCAAATGGGAGAGCAGCATGCATACAGTGAGTAAACATGACAATCAAATGGGATAGCAGCATACATACAGTGAGTAATCATGACAAATGTGAGAGCAGCATGCATACAGTGAGTAATCATGACAAATGGGAGAGCAGCATTCATACAGTGAGTAAACTAGACAAACAAATGGGATAGCAGCATACATGCAGTGAATAATCATGACAAATGGGAGAGCAGCATGCATACAGTGAGTAATATGGAAAAAAATGGGAGAGCAGCATGCATACAGTGAGTAATCATGACAAATGGGAGAGCAGGATGTTTACAGTGTGTAATCATGACAATAAAATGGGAGAGCAGCATGCATACAGTAAGTAATCATGACAAATAAATGAGAGAACAGCAGGGATACAGTGAGTAATCATGACAAATGGGAGAGCAGCCTGCATACAGTGAGTAATCATGACAAATGGGAGAGCAGCATGCATACAGTGAGTAATCATGACAAATTGGAGAGCAGCATGCATACAGTGAGTAATCATGACAAACGAATGGGAGAGCAGTATCCATACAGTGAGTAATCATGACAAATGGGAGAGCAGCATGCATACAGTGAGTAATCATGACAAATGGGAGAGCAGCATGCATACAGTGAGTAATCATGAAAAACAAATGGGAGAGCAGCATGCTTACAGTGAGTAATCATGACAATAAAATGGGAGAGCAGCATGCATACAATGAGTAATCATGACAAATAAATGGGATAGCAGCATGCATACAATGAGTAATCATGACAAATAAATGGGAGAACAGCATACATACAGTGAGTAATCATGACAAACAAATGGGAAAGCAGCATGCATACAGTGAGTAATCATGACAAATGGGAGAGCAGCATGCATACAGTGAGTAATCATGAAAAACAAATGGGAGAGCAGCATGCATACAGTGAGTAATCATGTCAAACAAATTGGAGAACGACATGCATACAGTGAGTAATCATGTCAAACCAATGGGAGAGCAGCATGCATGCCGTGAGTAATCATGACAAACAAATGGGATAGCAGCATGCATACAGTGAGTAATCATGACAAACAAATGGGATAGCAGCATGCATTGAGTGACTAATCATGACAAACAAATGAGAGAGCAGCATGCATACAGTGAGTAATCATGACAAACAAAATGGAGAACAGCATGCATAGAGTGACTAATCATGACAAAAAATTGGAAGAGCAGTATGCATACATTGAGTAATCATGACAAATGGGAAAGCAGCATGCATACAGTGAGTAATCATGACAAACAAATGGGATAGCAGCATGCGTACAGTGAGTAATCATAACAAAAAATGGGAAAGCAGCATGCATACAGTGAGTAATCATGACAAACAAATGGGAGAGCAGCATGCATACAGTGAGTAATCATGACAAATGGCAGAGCAGAATGCATAACGTGAATAATCAAGGCAAACAAATGTGAGAACAGCATGCATACAGTGAGTAATCATGACAAATGGGAGAGCAACATGCATAAAGTGAGTAATCATGACAAACAGATGGGAGAGCAGCATGCATGCAGTGAGTAATCATGACAAACAAATGGGAGAGCAGCATGCGTGCAGTGAGTAATCATGACAAATGGGAGAGCAGCATGCATACAGTGAGTAATCATGACAAGCAAATGGGATAGCTGCATACATACAGTGAGTAATCATGACAAATGGGAGAGCAGCATGCATAAAGTGAGTAATCATGACAAACAAAATGGGAGAGCAGCATGCATACAGTGAGTAATCATGACAAATGGGAGAGCAGCATGCATACAGTGAGTAAACATGACAAACAAATGGGATAGCAGCATACATACAGTGAATAATCATGACAAATGGGAGAGCAGCATGCATACAGTGTGTAATCATGACAAATGGGAGAGCAGCATGCATACAGTGAGTAATCATGACAAGCAAATGGGAGACCAGCATGCGTACAGTGAGTAATCATTACAAATGTGAGAGCAGCATGCATGCAGTGGATAATCATGACAAACAAATGGGATAGCAGCAAGCATACAGTGGGTAATCATGACAAATGGGAGAGCAGCATGCATATAGTGAGTAATCATGACAATCAAATGGGAGAGCAGCATGCATACAGTGAGTAATCCTGACAAATGGGAGAACAGCATGTATACAGTGTGTAATCATGACAAATGGCAGAGCAGCATGCAAGCAGTGAGTAATTATGACAAACAAATGGGAGAGCAGAATGCATACAGGGATTAATCAAGACAAATAAATGCCAGAACAGCAGGGATACAGTGAGTGATTATGACAAATGGGAGAGCAGCATGCATACATTGAGTAATCATGACAAATTGGCGAGCAGCATGCATACAGTGAGTAATCATGACATATTGGAGAGCAGCATGCATACAGGGAGTAATCATGCCAAATGAATGGGAGAGCAGCATACATACAGTGAGTAGTCATGACAAACAAATGGGAGAGCAGTATGCATACAGTGAGTAATCATGAAAAATGGAAAAGCAGCATGCATACAGTGAGTAATCATGAAAAACAAATGGGATAGCAGCATGCATACAGTGAGTAATCATGACAAACAAATGGGATAGCAGCATGCATACAGTGACTAATTATGACAAACAAATGGGAGAGCAGCATGCATACAGTGAGTAATCATGACAAACAAATGGCAGAGCAGCATGCATACAGTGAGTAATCATAACAAATGGGAGAGCGGCATACATACTCTGAGTAATCATGACAAACAATTGGGATAGCAGCATGCATACAGTGAGTAATCATGACAAACAAATGGGATAGCAGTATGCATATTGTGAATAATCCTGACCAACAAATGGAAGAGCAGCATGCATACAGTGAGTAATCATGACAAACAATTGGGATAGCAGCATGCATACAGTGAGTAAACATGACAAACAAATGAGATAGCAGCATACATACAGTGAATAATCATGACAAATGGGAGAGCAGCATGCATACAGTGAGTAATCATGACAAATGGGAGAGCAGCATGCATACAGTGAGTAATCATGACAAACAAATGGGAGAGCAGCATGCATACAGTGAGTAATCATTACACATAAATGGGAGAGCAGCATGCGTACAGTGAGTAATCATTACAAATGTGAGAGCAGCATGCATGCAGTGGATAATCATGACAAACAAATGGAATAGCAGCAAGCATACAGTGGGTAATCATGACAAAAGGGAGAGCAGCATGCATATAGTGAGTAATCATGACAATCAAATGGGAGAGCAGCATGCATACAGTGAGTAATCATGACAAATGGGAGAGCAGCATGCATACAGTGAGTAATCATGACAAATGGGAGAACAGCATGTATACAGTGTGTAATCATGACAAATGGCAGAGCAGCATGCAAACAGTGAGTAATTATGACAAACAAATGGGAGAGCAGCATGCATACAGTGAGTAATCATGACAAATGGGAGAGCGGCATACATACTCTGAGTAATCATGACAAACAATTGGGATAGCAGCATGCAAACAATGAGTAATCATGACAAATGGGAGAGCACCATGCATACAGTGAGTAATCGTGACAAATAAATGGGAGAACAGCATGCATACACTGAGTAATCATGACAAACAAATAAGAGAGCAGCATGCATACAGTGAGTAATCATGACAAACAAATGGGAGAGCAGCATGCCTACGGTGAGTAATCATAACAAATGGGAGAGCAGCAGGCATACAGTGAGTAATCATGACAAACAAATGGGAGAGCAGCATGCCTACGGTGAGTAATCATAACAAATGGGAGAGCAGCATGCATACAGTGAGTAATCATGACAAATAAATGGAAGGAGCATGCATACAGTGAGTAAACATGACAAACAAATGGGATAGCAGCATACATACTGTGAGTAATCCTGACAAATGGGAGAGCAGCATGCATACAGTGAGTAATCATGACAAGCAAATGGGAGAGCATCATGCATACACTGAGTAATCATGACAAACAGGTGGGAGAGTAGCATGCATACAGTGAGTAATCATGACAAACAATTGGGAGAGCAGCATGCATACAGTGACTAATCATGACAAACAAATGGGAGAGCGGCATGCACACAGTGAGTAATCGTGACAAAAAATGGGATAGTAGCAAGCATACAGTGAGTAATCATGACAAATGGGTGAGCAGCATGCATACAGTCAGTAATCATGAAAAGCAAATGGAAGAGCAGCATGCATACAGTGAATAATCATGACAAATAAATTGGAGAACAGCAGGCATGCAGTGAGTAATCATGACAAATGGGAGAGCAGCATGCATGCAGTGGGTAATCATGACAAACAAATGGGATAGCAGCAAGCATACAGTGGGTAATCATGACAAATGGGAGAGCAGCATGCATATAGTGAGTAATCATGACAAACAAATGGGAGAGCAGCATGCATACAGTGAGTAATTATGACAAACAAATGGGAGGGCAGCATGCATACAGGGAGTAATCATGACAAATAAATGGGAGAACAACAGGGTATACAGTGAGTAATCATGACAAATGGGAGAGCAGCATGCATGCAGTGAGTAATCATGACATATTGGAGAGCAGCATGCATACAGTGAGTAATCATGCCAAATGAATGGGAGAGCAGCATACATACAGTGAGTAATCATGACAAACAAATGGGAGAGCAGCATGCATACAGTGAGTAATCATGAAAAATGGGAGAGCAGCATGCATAGAGTGAGTAATCAAGAAAAAGAAATGGGATAGCAGCATGCATACAGTGAGTAATCATGACAAACAAATGGGATAGCAACATGCATATAGTGACTAATCTTGACATCCAAATGGGAGAGCAGCATGCATACAGTGAGTAATCATGACAAACAAATTGGAGAGCAGCATGCATACAGTGAGTAATCATAACAAATGGGAGAGCGGCATACATACTCTGAGTAATCATGACAAACAATTGGGATAGCAGCATGCAAACATAGAGTAATCATGACAAATGGGAGAGCAGCATGCATACAGTGAGTGATCATGACAAATAAGTGGGATAGCAGCATGCATACAATGAGTAATCATGACAAATAAATGGGAGAACAGCATGCATACACTGAGTAATCATGACAAACAAATAAGAGTGCAGCATGCATACAGTGAGTAATCATGATAACAAATGGGAGAGCAGCATGCATACAGTGAGTAATCATGACAAATAAATGGGAGAACAGCAGGGATAAAGTGAGTAATCATGACAAACGGGAGAACAGCATGCATACAGTGAGAAATCATGACAAATGGGAGAGCAGCATGCATACAGTGAGTAATCATGACAAACAAATGGGATAGCAGCATGCATACAGTGAGTAATCATGACAAATGGGAGAGCAGCATGCATACAGTGACAAATCATGACAAACGAATGGGAGAGCAGCATACAAACAGTTAGTAATCATGACAAACAAATGGTAGAGCAGCATGCATACAGTGAGTAATCATGACAAATGGGAGAGCAGCATGCATACAGTGTGTAATTATGAGAAAAAATGGGAGAGCAGCATGCTTACAGTGAGTAACCATGACAAATAAATGGGAGAGCAGCATGCATACAGTGAGTAATCATGTCAAGCAAATGGGAGAACAGCATGCATACAGTGAGTAATCATGTCAAACAAATGGGAGAGCAGCATGCATGCAGTGAGTAATCATGATAAACAAATGGGATAGCAGCATGCATACAGTGAGTAATCATGACAAACAAATGGGATAGCAGCATGCATACAGTGAGTAATCATGACAAATGGGAGAGCAGCATGCATACAGTGAGTAATCAGGACAAACAAATGGGAGAGCAGCATGCATACAGTGAGTAATCATGACAAATGGGAGAGCAGCATGCATACAGTGAGTAATCATGACCAACAAATGGGAAAGCAGCATGCTTACAGTGAGTAATCATGACAAACAAATGGGAGAACAGCATGCATACAGTGAGTAAATATGTTAAACAAATTGGAGAGCAGCATGCATGCAGTGAGTAATCATGACAAACAAATGGGAAAGCAGCATGCATATAGTGAATAATCCTGACAAACAAATGGAAGAGCAGCATGCATACAGTGAGTAATCATGACAAACAAATGGGAGAGCAGCATGCATACAGTGAGTAATCATGACAAATGGGAGAGAAGCATGCATACAGTGAGTAATCATGACAAACAAATGGGAGAGCAGCATGCATACAGTGAGTAATCATGACAAACAAATGGGAATGCAGCATGCATACAGTGAGTAATCATGACAAATGAATGGGAGAGCAGCATGCATACAGTGAGCAATCATGACAAATAAAATGGAGAGCAGCATGCATACAGTGACTAATTATGACAAACAAAAGGCAGAGCAGCATGCGTACAGTGAGTAATCATGACAAATGGGAGAGCAGCATGCGTACAGTGAGTAATCATGACAAATGGGAGAGCAGCATGCGTACAGTGAGTAATCATGACAAACAAATGGGAGACCAGCATGCATACAGTGAGTAATCATGACAAACAAGTGGGAGAGTAGCATGTATACAATGAGGAATCATGACAAATGGGAGAGCAGCATGCATACAGTGAGTAATCATGACAAGCAAATGGGAAAGCAGCATGCATAAAGTGAGTAATCATGACATATGGGAGAGCAGCATGCATGCAGTGTGTGATCATGACAGACAAATGGGAGAGCAGCATGCATACAGTGAGTAATCATGACAAATGGGAGAGCAGCATCTATACAGTGAGTAGTCATGACAAACAAATAGGAGAGCAGCATGCATACAGTGGGTAATCTTGACAAAAAAATGAGAGAGTAGCATGAATGCATTGAGTAATTATGACAAACAAATGGGATAGCAGCATGCATATAGTGACTAATCATGACAAGCAAATTGGAGAGCAGTATGCATACAGTGAGTAATCATCACAAATGGGAGAGCAGAATGCATACAGTGAATAATCAAGGCAAACAAATGTGAGAACAGCATGCATTCAGTGAGTAATCATGACAAACAAATGGGATAGCAGAATACATATAGTGACTAATCTTGGCAAACGAATGGAATAGCAGCATGTGTACAGTGAGTAATCATGACAAACAAATGGTAGAGCAGCAGGCATACAGTAAGTAATCATGACAAACAAATGAGAGAGCAGCATGCATACAGTGAGTAATCATGACAAACAAATAGGAGAGCAGCAGGTATACAGTGAGTAATAATGACAAATGGGAGAGCAGCATGAATGCATTGAGTAATTATGACAAACAAATGGGATAGCAGCATGCATATAGTGACTAATCATGACAAGCAAATTGGAGAGCAGTATGCATACAGTGAGTAATCATCACAAATGGGAGAGCAGAATGCATACAGTGAATAATCAAGGCAAACAAATGTGAGAACAGCATGCATTCAGTGAGTAATCATGACAAACAAATGGGATAGCAGAATACATATAGTGACTAATCTTGGCAAACGAATGGAATAGCAGCATGTGTACAGTGAGTAATCATGACAAACAAATGGTAGAGCAGCAGGCATACAGTGAGTAATCATGACAAACAAATGGGAGAGCAGCAGGTATACAGTGAGTAATAATGACAAATAAATGAGAGAGCAGCATGCATACAGTGAGTAATCATAACAAACAAATAGGAGAGCAGCAGGTATACAGTGAGTAATAATGACAAATGGGAGCGCAGCATGCATACAGTGAGTAATCATCACAAATGGGAGAGCAGCATGCATACAGTGAGTAATCATGACAAATAAATGAGATAGCAGCATGCACAGAATGAGTAATCATGACAAATAAATGGGAGAACAGCATACATACAGTGAGTAATCAGGACAAACAAATGGGAAAGCAGCATGCATACAGTGATTAATCATGACAAACAAATGGGAGAGCAGCATGCATACAGTGAATAATCATGACAAATAGGAGAGCAGCATGCATACAGTGAGTAATCATGACAAACAAATGGGAAAGCAGCATGCATACAGTGAGTAATCATGACAAATGGGAGAACAGCATGTATACAGTGAGTAATCAAGACAAATGGGAGAGCAGCATGCATACAGTGAGAAATCATGAGAAACGAATGGGAGACAGCATACATACAGTTAGTAATCATGACAAAAAAATGGTAGAGCAGCATGCATACAGTGAGTAATCCTGACAAATGGGAGAGCAGCATGCATACAGTGAGTAATCATGACAAACAAATGGGAGAGCAGCATGCTTACAGTGAGTAATCATGTCAAGCAAATGGGAGAACAGCATGCATACAGTGAGTAATCATGTCAAACAAATGGGAGAGCAGCATGCATGCAGTGAGTAATCATGACAAACAAATGGGATAGCAGCATGCATACAGTGAGTAATCATGACAAATAAATGGGAGAACAGCATGCATACAGTGAGTAATCATGACAAGCAAATGGGAGAACAGCATGCATACAGTGAGTAAATATGTTAAACAAATTGGAGAGCAGCATGCATGCAGTGAGTAATCATGACATACAAATGGGAAAGCAGCATGCATACAGTGAGTAATCATGACAAATAAATGGGAGAGCAGCATGCATACAGTGAGTAATCATGACAAATGGGAGAGCAGCATGCATGCAGTGAGTAATCATGACAAATGAATGGGAGAGCAGCATGCACACAGTGAGCAATCATGACAAATGGGAGAGCAGCTTGCATACAGTGAGTAATCATGACAAACAAATGGGAGAACAGCATGCATACAGTGAGTAATCATGACAAATGGGAGAGCAGCATGCATACAGTGAGTAATCATGACAAACAAATGGGAGAGCAGCATGCATACAGTGAGTAATCATGACAAACAAATGGGAATGCAGCATGCACACAGTGAGCAATCATGACAAACAAAATGGAGAGCAGCATGCATACAGTGACTAATTATGACAAACAAAAGGCAGAGCAGCATGCGTACAGTGAGTAATCATGACAAACAAATGGGAGACCAGCATGCATACAGTGAGTAATCATGACAAACAAGTGGGAGAGTAGCATGCATACAATAAGTAATCATGACAAATGGGAGAGCAGCATGCATACAGTGATGAATCATGACAAATGGGAGAGCAGCATACATACAGTGAGTAATCATGACAAACAAATGGGAAAGCAGCATGCATAAAGTGAGTAATCATGACATATGGGAGAGCAGCATGCATGCAGTGTGTAATCATGACAGACAAGTGGGAGAGCAGCATTCATACAGTGAGTAATCATGACAAACAAATGGGAGAGCAGCATGCATACAGTGAGTAATCATGACAAACAAATGGGAGAGCAGTATGCGTACAGTGAGTAATCATGACAAATGGGAAAGCAGCATGCATACAGTGAGTAATCATAACAAACAAATAGGACAGCAGCATGCATACAGTGAATAATCATGATAAACAAATGGGAGAGCAGCATGCATGCAGTGAGTAATCATGACAAAAAATGAGAGAGTAGCTTGAATGCATTGAGTAATTATGACAAACAAATGGGATAGCAGCATGCATATAGTGACTAATCATGACAAGCAAATGGGAGAGCAGCATGCATACAGTGACTAATCATGACAAACAAATTGGAGAGCAGTATGCATACAGTGAGTAATAATGTCAAACATATAGGAGAGCAGCATGCATACAGTGAGTAATCATCACAAATGGGAGAGCAGAATGCATTCAGTGAGTAATCATGACAAACAAATGGGATAGCAGAATACATATAGTGACTAATCTTGGCAAACGAATGGGAGAACAGCATGCGTACAGTGAGTAATCATGACAAACAAATGGGAGAGCAGCAGGCATACAGTAAGTAATCATGACAAACAAATGGGAGAGCAGCATGCATACAGTGAGTAATCATAACAAACAAATGGGAGAGCAGCAGGTATACAGTGAGTAATATTGACAAATGGGAGAGCAGCATGCATACAGTGAGTAGTCATGACAAATGGGAGAGCAGCATGCATACAGTGAGTAATCATGACAAACAAATGGGAATGCAGCATGCATACAGTGAGTAATCATGACAAATAAATGGGAGAACAGCATACATACAGTGAGTAATCATGACAAACAAATGGGAGAGCAGCATGCATACAGTGAGTAGTCATGACAAATGGGAGAGCAGCATGCATACAGTGAGTAATCATGACAAACAAATGGGACAGCAGCATGCATACAGTGAGTAATCATGACAAACAAATGGGAAAGCAGCATGCATACAGTGAGTAATCATGACAAATGGGAGAGCAGCATGCATACAGTGAGTAATCATGACAAAGAAATGGGAGAGCAGCATGCATACAGTGAGTAATCATGACAAATGGGAGAACAGCATGTATACAGTGAGTAATCATGACAAATGGGAGAACAGCATACATACAGTGAGTAATCATGACAAACAAATGGGAAAGCAGCATGCATACAGTGAGTAATCATGACAAATGGGAGGGCAGCATGCACACAGTGAGTAATCATGACAAACAAATGGGAGAGCAGCATGCATACAGTGAGTAATCATGGCAAATGGGAGAGCAGCATGCATACAGTGAGTAATCATGACAAATGGGAGAGCAGCATGCATACAGTGAGTAATCATGACAAACAAATGGGAGAGCAGTATACATAGAGTGAGTAATCATGACAAACAAATGGAAGAGCAGCATGCATACAGTGAGTAATCATGACAAATAGGAGAGCAGCATGCATACAGTGAGTAATCATGACAAATGGGAGAGCAGCATGCATACATTGAGTAATCATGACAAACAAATGGGAGAGCAGCATGCATACAGTGAGTAATCATTACACATAAATGGGAGAACAGCAGGGATAAAGTGAGTAATCATGACAAATAGGAGAGCAGCATGCATACAGTGAGTAATCATGACAAATGGGAGATCAGCATGCATACAGTGGGTAATCATGACAAATGGGAGAGCAGCATGCATACAGTGAGAAATCATGAGAAACGAATGGGAGACAGCATATATACAGTTAGTAATCATGACAAAAACATGGTAGAGCAGCATGCATACAGAGAGTAATCCTGATAAATGGGAGAGCACCATGCATACAGTGAGTAATCATGACAAACAAATGGGAGAGCAGCATGCTTACAGTGAGTACTCATGTCAAGCAAATGGGAGAACAGCATGCATACAGGGAGTAATCATGTCAAACAAATGGGAGAGCAGAATGCATGCAGTGAGTAATCATGACAAACAAATGGGATAGCAGCATGCATACAGTGAGTAATCATGACAAACAAATGGGAGAACAGCATGCATACAGTGAGTAATCATGACAAACAAATGGGAGAGCAGCATGCATACACTGAGTAATTATGACAAGTAAATGGGAGAACAGCATGCATAAAGTGAGTAATCATGACAAACAAATAAGAGAGCAGCATGCATACAGTGAGTAATCATGACAAACAAATGGGAGAGCAGCATGCATGCAGTGAGTAATCATAACTAATGGGAGAGCAGAATGCATACAGTGAGTAATCATGACAAGCAAATGGGAGAACAGCATGCATACAGTGAGTAAACATGACAAAAAAATGGGATAGCAGCATACATACTGTGAGTAATCATGACAAATTGGAGAGCAGCATGCATACAGTGAGTAATCATGTCAAACAAGTGAGAGAGCAGCATGCATACAGTGAGCAATCATGACAAATGGGTGACCAGAATGCATACAGTGAGTAATCATAACAAACAAATGGGAGAGTAGCATGCATACAGTGAGTAATCATGACAAACAAATGGGAGAAAAGCAGGCATACAGTGAGTAATCATGACAAATGGGAGAGCACCATGCATGCATTGGCTAATCATGACAAACAAATGTCAGAGCAGCATGCATACAGTGACTAATCATGACAAATAAATGGGAGAGCAGCATGCATACAGTGAGTAATCATGACAACCATACAGGAGAGCAGCATGCATACAGTGAGTAATCATCACAAATGGGAGAGCAGAATGCATACATTGAATAATCAAGGCAAACAAATGTCAGAACATCATGCATTCAGTGAGTAATCATGAGAAAAAAATGGGAGAGCATCAGGCATACAGTGAGTAATCATGACAAACAAATGGGAGAGCAGCATGCATACAGTGAGTAATCATGACAAACAAATGGGAGAGCAGCAGGCATACAGTGAGTAACAATGACAAATGGGAGAGCAGCATGCATACAGTGAGTAATCATGACAAATGGGAGAGCAGCATGCATATAGTGAGTAATCATGACAAACAAATGGGAGAGCAGCATGCATACAGTGAGTAATCATGACAAATAAATGGGATAGCAGCATGCATACAATGAGTAATCATGACAAATAAATGGGAGAACAGCATACATACAGTGAGTAATCATGACAAACAAATGGGAAAGCAGCATGCATACAGTGAGTAATCATGACAAATGGGAGAGCAGCATGCATACAGTGAGTAATCATGACAAATGGGAGAGCAGCATGCATACAGTGAGTAATCATGACAGACAAATGGGAGAGCAGCATGCGTGCAATGAGTAATAATGACAAACATATGGAAGAGCAGCATACATACAGTGAGTAATCATGACAAACAAATGGGATAGCAGCATGCATACAGTGAGTAATCATGACAAACAAATGGGATAGCAGCATGCATATAGTGACTAATCATGACAAACAAGTGGGAGTGCAGCATGCATACAGTGAGTAATCATGACAAACAAATGGTTCATAGGTTCATAGGTTCATACTAGGCTATCTGCCCGAGGGCATTTACAAGCCTAGCCCATCGTTTTGTGGCTTACGCCACCCCTTTAGTACGGGGAATTAAACCCATTATTTTGCTGTGCCTCTGTCGAGCAATGACACTGAGGTAATCCCTGGGGTATATCTGCGATCTCCCATCCATTGGTCAAGATTTCTCTTGAACAAGGCCAGTGAGGTGCTCTGCCTCACATGTACCGGGATTTTGTTCCACAGCATAGGGAGTCTTTGGGTGATGAATCTATCCCTCCAGCACGTCCTATTAATAGTCATGTCCAGGTTTAAGTCTCCCGCCCTTGTGGCTCTGATGGATCTGGATTTTTGAGGTGAAGCATATTCATCAAATCTGGGTTTGACATGGCCTTGTATGTTAGGCAAAGGTCACCTCTGAGCAAGCGGTGGCGACTGAGTAGAGCTGGAGTTCTTTCAGTCGGGCAGCATAGGACAGATTTTGAGACCCTTTATCCTTTTGGTGAGGAACTTTTGTGGCCTCTCCAGCTGCAAGTGTCGGGTCAGATACATTCGAATGGGGCATTGTACTCAATCATAGGTCTGATGAGTGATGAGTAAAGGAGACTATGACCTCCCTTGATCTAGATGAGAAACCCTTCATGATAAGGTGGGCAATGTAGAAGGTCTTCCTAACTACTTTAGCTACATGGGTGTCGAAATGACTACTATCAACCTGGGTCCCCAGGTCCCTGATAACTTCTTCTGCGCTCAGTGGATTGCCACCTATTTGGTAGCTAGGGGTAACCTTGTTTTTCCGAAGGGTATGACTATGCATTTTTGGCATTTAACTTTAGGCCGTGGCTCTGGCACCAGTTATCCGTTTCTGTGAGACCCTTCTGAAGGATATCTGTGTCAGATGTGTTTTCTACTATGGCGCCCAGTTTGCAGTCATCTGCAAACTTGGTCAGCCATAACCCTCCTGTGTTTGCTTGTTCTTGGAAGTAGATGCCAAACAAGAGTGGGCCCAGGACTGAGCCCTGTGGGACACCACTTGTGACAGGCTTTGAGTCTGACATGGCGCCAGCAACTCTGACCCTGTGGGTTCTGTCACTCAGCCAGTTTGCAACCCATCTTGTGATGTATGGGTTGACATTTAAGCTGATGAGTTTTCAATGATACCTGAGTGGGGTATTGTATGAAGGCCTTAGCCAGATCGAGGTAGGCTGTATGGACTGCCTTTCCTCATCAATGGCTTTGGTGACTGTTTGAAAAAGTCAACCAAATTTAAAAGGCATGATCTGCCTTTGACAAAGCCAAACTGGGTTGGATCAAAGTCTGCAAATTCCCTATGTCTTTATTTATGAGGTCCATTATGATCCTCTCCATGGCTTTGCAGATAAGGCTTGTCAAACTAATGGGCCAGTAATTTCCAGGGTCGGTGGAGGCACCGCTTTGTGAAGTGGTACCACAGTTGCAGTCGCCACTCCTGGAGTGCGTATCCAGAGGTAAGACTTTGATTAAACAGCTGTCCTAGCTGTGAGTTTAATTCCTCATTGAGTTCATGGAGCACACAGCCGGGGACACCATCAGGTCCCATGGATGCTGTGTTTTTTTTGGGAGAGCAGTTTTCACTTGGACGCTGGAGATGTATGGGGGCTGCAATCGTTTGATATAGATATCCCTCCTTTTGGGGAGGGGAGAAGTTTGCACTGAACCTGTCAGCCAGTATGTTGGCAATGTCTGTAGGATCAGTAATCTTCACATCATTTTGAACTAGCTCTGAGCATATCTGGGAGTTTCCTCCCAGGTTTCTTTATAGCTAAAGAAAGCCTTATGATTGTCTTTTGAGTCTTTAGCTATTTTTCTCGAAATTTGCTTTGGAAGATTTTATGAGAGCTCTTAGTTTTTACTTATAGTGATCAAGGGTGTCTTACCTTTTAAGGATTTTGCTCTATCTTGTAGTAGCTTCCTCCTTTTGTTGTAGAGTTTGTTTATGGCTGGGGTCCACCAGACTGGACGCTTGCCTTTGGTACAAAGAGTCTTTGTTTTGTTTGGGATTGCCTTATCCATGCAGTCCTGTAGGTGCTGGTAGAAGGCATTTGTAAGTGATTCAGCGGCTTGAGTACTGTTTTCCATTTCTCGGGGGCCTTAAAGGAGACCACACTAGTCTTTAGAAGTGTGAAGTCTGCTTTGAAGTTCTTTACTATGGTCTTTTTATTTCAGGTGGGGTGGGATGAGGACCTCCAGCGAGATTAGTTGTGGTCTGATCTCACCAGTGAGGGTACACCTCCGGTGTTGAACATTGTGCTCCCATGTTCGTGATGATGAGATCAAGTATGTTGTCTCCTCTTGTGGGGATGGTGACTAGTTGTTCCATGGCATTTGAATTTATGAATTCCAGGAACTTTTGGGCTAGGGTGTTTGGGCTTGAGTAGTGTTCCCAGTCTATATTAGGGTAATTGAAGTCACCTAGTATGATGGTGTTTGGTGATACATTTATCCCCTCTAGTGTTTTCAGGAAGGCCATGTGAGGTTCCTGAGTTTGTGAGGGTGGCCTGTAACATGCTACAATTTGCAGAGCAGTCTTGCCTATGGTTAATTGCACCTGGATGGTCTCCGATGCATCGTGCGTTGCCACCAGTCTTGAGGTGTGGGTGTCCTTGATGAATATGGATACCCCTCCTCCTTTCTTGGTATTATCCAGATTTTGGGGCCGGAACGCATGATATGAGGTAAAACCTGATAGCGCTGGGGTGCTCTCGGGAGCTGGGAGAGCAGCATGCATGCAGTGAGTAATCATGACAAATGGGAGAGCAGCATACATACTGTGAGTAATCATGACAAACAAATGGGATAGCAGCATGCATACAGTGAGTAGTCATGACAAATGGGAGAGCACCATGAGTACAGTGAGTAATCCGGACAAAGAAATGGGAGAGCACCATGAATACAGTGAGTAATCATGACAAACAAATGAGATAGCAGCATGCATACAGTGAGTAATCATGACAAACAAATGGGATAGCAGCATGCATACAGTGACTAATCATGACAAACAAGTGGGAGTGCAGCATGCATATAGTGGCTAATCATGACAAACAAGTGGGAGTGCAGCATGCACACAGTGAGTAATCATGACAAACAAATGGGAGAGCAGCATGCATACAGTGAGTAATCATGACAAATGGGAGAGCAGCATGCATACAGTGAGTAATCATGACAAACAAATGGGAGAGCAGCATGCGTACAGTGAGTAATCATGACAAATAGGAGAGCAGCATGCATGCAGTGAGTAATCATGACAAATGGGAGAGCAGCATACATACTGTGAGTAATCATGACAAACAAATTGGAGAGCAGCATGCATGCAGTGAGTAATCATGACATACAAATGGGAAAGCAGCATGCATATAGTGAATACTCCTGACAAACAAATGGAAGAGCAGCATGCATGCACTGAGTAATCATGACAAATAAATGGGAGAGCAGCATGCATACAGTGAGTAATCATGACAAATGGGAGAGCAGCATACGTGTAGTGAGTAATCATGACAAATAAATGGGATAGCAGCATGCATACAGTGAGTAATTATGACAAATGGGATAGCAGCATGCATACAGTGAGTAATCATGACAAATGGGAGAGCAGCTTGCATACAGTGAGTAATCATGACAATGAAATTGGAGAGCAGCATGCATACAGTGAGTAATCATGACAAATGGGAGAGCAGCATGCATACAGTGAGTAATCATGACAAACCAATGGGAGAGCAGCATGCATACAGTGAGTAATCATGACAAACAAATGGGAATGCAGCATGCATACAGTGAGTAATCATGACAAATGAATGGGAGAGCAGCATGCACACAGTGAGCAATCATGACAAACAAAATGGAGAGCAGCATGCATACAGTGACTAATTATGACAAACAAAAGGCAGAGCAGCATGCGTACAGTGAGTAATCATGACAAACAAATGGGAGAACAGCATGCATACAGTGAGTAATCATGACAAATGGGAGAGCAGCATACATACAGTGAGTAATCATGACAAACAAATGGGAAAGCAGTATGCATAAAGTTAGTAATCATGACATATGGGAGAGCAGCATGTATGCAGTGTGTAATCATGACAGACAAATGGGAGAGCAGCATGCATACAGTGAGTAATCATGACAAACAAATGAGAGAGCAGCATTCATACAGTGAGTAATCATGACAAACAAATGGGAGAGCAGTATGCGTACAGTGAGTAATCATGACAAATGGGAAAGCAGCATGCATACAGTGAGTAATCATGACAAACAAATAGGAGAGCAGCATGCATACAGTGAATAATCATGATAAACAAATGGGAGAGCAGCATGCATACAGTGAGTAATCATGACAAAAAATGAGAGAGTAGCTTGAATGCATTGAGTAATTATGACAAACAAATGGGATAGCAGCATGCATATAGTGACTAATCATGACAAGCAAATGGGAGAGCAGCATGCATACAGTGACTAATCATGACAAACAAATTGGAGAGCAGTATGCATACAGTGAGTAATAATGACAAACATATAGGAGAGCAGCATGCATACAGTGAGTAATCATCACAAATGGGAGAGCAGAATGCATACAGTGAATAATCAAGGCAAACAAATGTGAGAACAGTATGCATTCAGTGAGTAATCATGACAAACAAATGGGAGAGCAGCATGCATACAGTGAGTAATCATGACAAACAAATGGGAGAGCAGCAGGTATACAGTGAGTAATAATGACAAATGGGACAGCAGCATGCATACAGTGAGTAATCATGACAAATGGGAGAACAGCATGTATACAGTGAGTAATCATGACAAATGGGAGAGCAGCATGCATACAGTGAGTAATCATGACAAACAAATGGGAGAGCAGCATGCATACAGTGAGTAATCATGACAAATGGGAGAGCAGCATGCATACAGTGAGTAATAATGACAAATAAATGGGAGAGCAGCATGCATACAGTGAGTAATCATGACAAATAAATGGGATAGCAGCATGCATACAATGAGTAATCATGACAAATTAATGGGAGAACAGCATACATACAGTGAGTAATCATGACAAACAAATGGGAAAGCAGCATGCATACAGTGAGTAATCATGACAAATGGGAGAGCAGCATGCATACAGTGAGTAATCATGACAAACAAATGGGAGAGCAGCATGCATACAGTGAGTAATCATGACAAATGGGAGAACAGCATGTATGCAGTGAGTAATCAAGACAAATGGGAGAGCAGCAGGCATACAGTAAGTAATCATGACAAACAAATGGGAGAGCAGCATGCATACAGTGAGTAATCATAACAAACAAATGGGAGAGCAGCAGGTATACAGTGAGTAATAATGACAAATGGGAGAGCAGCATGCATACAGTGAGTAGTCATGACAAATGGGAGAGCAGCATACATACAGTGAGTAATCATGATAAATAAATGGGATAGCAGAATGCATACAATGAGTAATCATGACAAATAAATGGGAGAACAGCATACATACAGTGAGTAATCATGACAAATGGGAGAGCAGGATGCATACAGTGAGTAATCATGACAAACAGATGGGAGAGCAGCATGCATACAGTGAGTAATCATGACAAATGGGAGAACAGCATGCATACAGTGAGTAATCATGACAAATGGGAGAACAGCATACATACAGTGAGTAATCATGACAAACAAATGGGAAAGCAGCATGCATACAGTGAGTAATCATGACAAATGGGAGAGCAGCATGCATACAGTGAGTAATCATGACAAATGGGAGAGCAGCATGCATACAGTGAGTAATCATGACAAATGGGAGAGCAGCATGCATACAGTGATTAATCATGACAAATGGGAGAGCAGCATGCACACAGTGAGTAATCATGACAAACAAATGGGAGAGCAGCATGCATACAGTGAGTAATCATGGCAAATGGGAGAGCAGCATGCATACAGTGAGTAATCATGACAAATGGGAGAGCAGCATGCATACAGTGAGTAATCATGACAAACAAATGGGAGAGCAGTATACATAGAGTGAGTAATCATGACAAACAAATGGGAGAGCAGCATGCATACAGTGAGTAATCATGAAAAATAGGAGAGCAGCATGCATACAGTGAGTAATCATGACAAATGGGAGAGCAGCATGCATATAGTGAGTAATCATGACAAACAAATGGGAGAGCAGCATGCATACAGTGATTAATCATTACACATAAATGGGAGAGCAGCATGCATACAGTGAATAATCATGACAAATGGGAGATCAGCATGCATACAGTGGGTAATCATGACAAATGGGAGAGCAGCATGCATACAGTGAGAAATCATGAGAAACGAATGGGAGACAGCATATATACAGTTAGTAATCATGACAAAAAAAGGTAGAGCAGCATGCATACAGTGAGTAATCCTGACAAATGGGAGAGCAGCATGCATACAGTGAGTAATCATGACAAACAAATGGGAGAGCAGCATGCTTACAGTGAGTAATCATGTCAAGCAAATGGGAGAACAGCATGCATACAGGGAGTAATCATGTCAAACAAATGGGAGAGCAGAATGCATGCAGTGAGTAATCATGACAAACAAATGGGATAGCAGCATGCATACAGTGAGTAATCATGACAAACAAATGGGAGAACAGCATGCATACAGTGAGTAATTCTGACAAACAAATGGGAGAGCAGCATGCATACACTGAGTAATTATGACAAGTAAATGGGAGAACAGCATGCATAAAGTGAGTAATCATGACAAACAAATAAGAGAGCATCATGCATACAGTGAGTAATCATGACAAACAAATGGGAGAGCAGCATGCATGCAGTGAGTAATCATAACTAATGGGAGAGCAGCATGCATACAGTGAGTAATCATGACAAGCAAATGGGAGAACAGCATGCATACAGTGAGTAAACATGACAAAAAAATGGGATAGCAGCATACATACTGTGAGTAATCATGACAAATGGGAGAGCAGCATGCATACAGTGAGTAATCATGTCAAACAAGTGAGAGAGCAGCATGCATACAGTGAGCAATCATGACAAATGGGTGACCAGCATGCATACAGTGAGTGATCATAACAAATAAATGGGAGAGTAGCATGCATACAGTGAGTAATCATGACAAACAAATGGGAGAAAAGCAGGCATACAGTGAGTAATCATGACAAATGGGAGAGCAGCATGCATGCATAGGCTAATCATGACAAATAAATGTCAGAGCAGCATGCATACAGTGACTAATCATGACAAATAAATGGGAGAGCAGCATGCATACAGTGAGTAATCATCACAAATGGGAGAGCAGAATCCATACATTGAATAATCAAGGCAAACAAATGTCAGAACAGCATGCATTCAGTGAGTAATCATGAGAAACAAATGGGATAGCAGAACACATATAGTGACTAATCTTGGCAAACGAATGGGAGAGCAGCATGCGTACAGTGAGTAATCATGACAAACAAATGGGAGAGCAGCAGGCATACAGTGAGTAATCATGACAAACAAATGGGAGAGCAGCATGCATACAGTGAGTAATCATGACAAACAAATGGGAGAGCAGCATGCATACAGTGAGTAATCATGACAAACAAATGGGAGAGCAGCAGGCATACAGTGAGTAATAATGACAAATGGGAGAGCAGCATGCATACAGTGAGTAATCATGACAAATGGGAGAGCAGCATGCATATAGTGAGTAATCATGACAAACAAATGGGAGAGCAGCATGCATACAGTGAGTAATCATGACAAATAAATGGGATAGCAGCATGCATACAATGAGTAATCATGACAAATAAATGGGAGAACAGCATACATACAGTGAGTAATCATGACAAACAAATGGGAAAGTAGCATGCATACAGTGAGTAATCATGACAAATGGGAGAGCAGCATGCATACAGTGAGTAATCATGACAAATGGGAGAGCAGCATGCATACAGTGAGTAATCATGACAAACAAATGGGAGAGCAGCATGCGTGCAGTGAGTAATAATGACAAACAAATGGGGAGCAGCATACATACAGTGAGTAATCATGACAAACAAATGGGACAGCAGCATGCATACAGTGACTAATCATGACAAACAAGTGGGAGTGCAGCATGCATACAGTGAGTAATCATGACAAACAAATGGGAGAGCAGCATGCATGCAGTGAGTAATCATGACAAATGGGAGAGCAGCATACATACTGTGAGTAATCATGACAAACAAATGGGATAGCAGCATGCATACAGTGAGTAATCATGACAAATGGGAGAGCACCATGAATACAGTGAGTAATCCGGACAAAGAAACGGGAGAGCACCATGAATACAGTGAGTAATCATGACAAACAAATGGGATAGCAGCATGCATACAGTGAGTAATCATGACAAACAAATGGGATAGCAGCATGCATATAGTGACTAATCATGACAAACAAGTGGGAGTGCAGCATGCATATAGTGTCTAATCATGACAAACAAGTGGGAGTGCAGCATGCATACAGTGAGTAATCATGACAAACAAATGGGAGAGCAGCATGCATGCAGTGAGTAATCATGACAAATGGGAGAGCAGCATACATACTGTGAGTAATCATGACAAACAAATTGGAGAGCAGCATACATGCAGTGAGTAATCATGACATACAAATGGGAAAGCAGCATGCATATAGTGAATACTCCTGACAAACAAATGGAAGAGCAGCATGCATGCAGTGAGTAATCATGACAAATAAATGGGAGAGCAGCATGCATACAGTGAGTAATCATGACAAATGGGAGAGCACCATACGTGTAGTGAGTAATCATGACAAATAAATGGGATAGCAGCATGCATACAGTGAGTAATCATGGCAAATGGGAGAGCAGCTTGCATACAGTGAGTAATCATGACAAAGAAATTGGAGAGCAGCATGCATACAGTGAGTAATCATGACAAATGGGAGAGCAGCATGCATACAGTGAGTAATCATGACAAACAAATGGGAGAGCAGCATGCATATAGTGAGTAATCATGACAAACAAATGGGAATGCAGCATGCATACAGTGAGTAATCATGACAAATGAATGGGAGAGCAGCATGCACACAGTGAGTAATCATGACAAATGGGGGAGCAGCATGCATACAGTGAGTAATCATGACAAATGAATGGGAGAGCAGCATGCACACAGTGAGCAATCATGACAAACAAAATGGAGAGCAGCATGCATACAGTGAGTAATCATGACAAATAAATGGGAGAGCAGCATGCATACAGTGAGTAATCATGACAAACAAATGGGAATGCAGCATTCATACAGTGAGTAATCATGACAAATGAATGGGAGAGCAGCATGCACACAGTGAGCAATCATGACAAATGGGAGAGCAGCATGCATACAGTGAGTAATCATGACAAACAAATGGGAATGCGGCATGCATACAGTGAGTAATCATGACAAATGGGAGAGCAGCATGCATACAGTGAGTAATCATGACAAACAAATGGGAGAGCAGCATGCATATAGTGAGTAATCATGACAAACAAATGGGAATGCAGCATGCATACAGTGAGTAATCATGACAAATGAATGGGAGAGCAGCATGCACACAGTGAGCAATCATGACAAACAAAATGGAGAGCAGCATGCATACAGTGAGTAATCATGACAAATAAATGGGAGAGCAGCATGCATACAGTGAGTAATCATGACAAATGAATGGGAGAGCAGCATGCACACAGTGAGCAATCATGACAAACAAAATGGAGAGCAGCATGCATACAGTGAGTAATCATGACAAATAAATGGGAGAGCAGCATGCATACAGTGAGTAATCATGACAAACAAATGGGAATGCAGCATGCATACAGTGAGTAATCATGACAAACAAATTGGAGACCAGCATGCATACAGGGAGTAATCATGACAAATGGGAGAGCAGCATGCGTACAGTGAGTAATCATGACAAACAAATGGGAGACCAGCATGCATACAGTGAGAAATCATGACAAACAAGTGGGAGAGTAGCATGCATACAATGAGTAATCATGACAAATGGGAGAGCAACATGCATACAGTGAGTAATCATGACAAACAAATGGGAGAGCAGCATGCATAAAGTTAATAATCATGACATATGGGAGAGCAGCATGCATGCAGTGTGTAATCATGACAGACAAATGGGAGAGCAGCATGCATACAGTGAGTAATCATGACAAAAAAATGAGAGAGTAGCTTGAATGCATTGAGTAATTATGTCAAACAAATGGGATAGCAGCATGCATATAGTGACTAATCATGACAAGCAAATGGGAGAGCAGCATGCATACAGTGACTAATCATGACAAACAAATTGGAGAGCAGTATGCATACAGTGAGTAATAATGACAAACATATGGGAGAGCAGCATGCATACAGTGAGTAATCATCACAAATGGGAAAGCAGAATGCATGCAGTGAATAATCAAGGCAAACAAATGTGAGAACAGTATGCATTCAGTGAGTAATCATGACAAACAAATGGGATAGCAGAATACATATAGTGACTAATCTTGGCAAACAAATAGGAGAGCAGCATGCGTACAGTGAGTAATCATGACAAACAAATGGGAGAGCAGCAGGCATACAGTAAGTAATCATGACAAACAAATGGGAGAGCAACATGCATACAGTGAGTAATCATAACAAACAAATGGGAGAGCAGCATGCATACAGTGAGTAGTCATGACAAATGGGAGAGCAGCATGCATACAGTGAGTAATCATGACAAACAAATGGGAGAGCAGCATGCATACAGTGAGTAATCATGACAAATAAATGGGATAGCAGCATGCATACAATGAGTAATCATGACAAATAAATGGGATAGCAGCATGCATACAATGAGTAATCATGACAAATAAATGGGAGAACAGCATACATACAGTGAGTAATCATGACAAACAAATGGGAAAGTAGCATGCATACAGTGAGTAATCATGACAAATGGGAGAGCAGCATGCATACAGTGAGTAATCATGACAAATGGGAGAGCAGCATGCATACAGTAAGTAATCATGACAGACAAATGGGAGAGCAGCATGCATACAGTGAGTAAACATGACAAACAAATGGGACAGCAGCATGCATACAGTGACTAATCATGACAAACAAGTGGGAGTGCAGCATGCATACAGTGAGTAATCATGACAAACAAATGGGAGAGCAGCATGCATGCAGTGAGTAATCATGACAAATGGGAGAGCAGCATACATACTGTGAGTAATCATGACAAACAAATGGGATAGCAGCATGCATACAGTGAGTAATCATGACAAATGGGAGAGCACCATGAATACAGTGAGTAATCCGGACAAAGAAACGGGAGAGCACCATGAATACAGTGAGTAATCATGACAAACAAATGGGATAGCAGCATGCATACAGTGAGTAATCATGACAAACAAATGGGGAGCAGCATGTATACCGTGAGTAATCATAACAAACATATGGGAGAGCAGCATACATACAGTGAGTAATCATGACAAACAAATGGGACAGCAGCATGCATACAGTGACTAATCATGACAAACAAGTGGGAGTGCAGCATGCATACAGTGAGTAATCATGACAAACAAATGGGAGAGCAGCATGCATGCAGTGAGTAATCATGACAAATGGGAGAGCAGCATACATACTGTGAGTAATCATGACAAACAAATGGGATAGCAGCATGCATACAGTGAGTAATCATGACAAATGGGAGAGCACCATGAATACAGTGAGTAATCCGGACAAAAGCGGAGAGCACCATGAATACAGTGAGTAATCATGACAAACAAATGGGATAGCATGCATACAGTGAGTAATCATGACAAACAAATGGGATAGCAGCATGCATATAGTGACTAATCATGACAAACAAGTGGGAGTGCAGCATGCATATAGTGTCTAATCATGACAAACAAGTGGGAGTGCAGCATGCATACAGTGAGTAATCATGACAAACAAATGGGAGAGCAGCATGCATGCAGTGAGTAATCATGACAAATGGGAGAGCAGCATACATACTGTAAGTAATCATGACAAACAAATTGGAGAGCAGCATGCATGCAGTGAGTAATCATGACATACAAATGGGAAAGCAGCATGCATATAGTGAATACTCCTGACAAACAAATGGAAGAGCAGCATGCATGCAGTGAGTAATCATGACAAATAAATGGGAGAGCAGCATGCATACAGTGAGTAATCATGACAAATGGGAGAGCACCATACGTGTAGTGAGTAATCATGACAAATAAATGGGATAGCAGCATGCATACAGTGAGTAATCATGGCAAATGGGAGAGCAGCTTGCATACAGTGAGTAATCATGACAAAGAAATTGGAGAGCAGCATGCATACAGTGAGTAATCATGACAAATGGGAGAGCAGCATGCATACAGTGAGTAATCATGACAAACAAATGGGAGAGCAGCATGCATATAGTGAGTAATCATGACAAACAAATGGGAATGCAGCATGCATACAGTGAGTAATCATGACAAATGAATGGGAGAGCAGCATGCACACAGTGAGCAATCATGACAAACAAAATGGAGAGCAGCATGCATACAGTGAGTAATCATGACAAATAAATGGGAGAGCAGCATGCATACAGTGAGTAATCATGACAAACAAATGGGAATGCAGCATGCATACAGTGAGTAATCATGACAAATGAATGGGAGAGCAGCATGCACACAGTGAGCAATCATGACAAATGGGAGAGCAGCATGCATACAGTGAGTAATCATGACAAACAAATGGGAATGCGGCATGCATACAGTGAGTAATCATGACAAATGGGAGAGCAGCATGCATACAGTGAGTAATCATGACAAACAAATGGGAGAGCAGCATGCATATAGTGAGTAATCATGACAAACAAATGGGAATGCAGCATGCATACAGTGAGTAATCATGACAAATGAATGGGAGAGCAGCATGCACACAGTGAGCAATCATGACAAACAAAATGGAGAGCAGCATGCATACAGTGAGTAATCATGACAAATAAATGGGAGAGCAGCATGCATACAGTGAGTAATCATGACAAACAAATGGGAATGCAGCATGCATACAGTGAGTAATCATGACAAATGAATGGGAGAGCAGCATGCACACAGTGAGCAATCATGACAAACAAAATGGAGAGCAGCATGCATACAGTGAGTAATCATGACAAATAAATGGGAGAGCAGCATGCATACAGTGAGTAATCATGACAAACAAATGGGAATGCAGCATGCATACAGTGAGTAATCATGACAAACAAATGGGAGACCAGCATGCATACAGTGAGTAATCATGACAAATGGGAGAGCAGCATGCTTACAGTGAGAAATCATGACAAACAAATGGGAGACCAGCATGCATACAGTGAGTAATCATGACAAATGGGAGAGCAGCATGCGTACAGTGAGTAATCATGACAAACAAATGGGAGACCAGCATGCATACAGTGAGAAATCATGACAAACAAGTGGGAGAGTAGCATGCATACAATGAGTAATCATGACAAATGGGAGAGCAACATGCATACAGTGAGTAATCATGACAAACAAATGGGAGAGCAGCATGCATAAAGTTAATAATCATGACATATGGGAGAGCAGCATGCATGCAGTGTGTAATCATGACAGACAAATGGGAGAGCAGCATGCATACAGTGAGTAATCATGACAAAAAAATGAGAGAGTAGCTTGAATGCATTGAGTAATTATGTCAAACAAATGGGATAGCAGCATGCATATAGTGACTAATCATGACAAGCAAATGGGAGAGCAGCATGCATACAGTGACTAATCATGACAAACAAATTGGAGAGCAGTATGCATACAGTGAGTAATAATGACAAACATATGGGAGAGCAGCATGCATACAGTGAGTAATCATCACAAATGGGAGAGCAGAATGCATGCAGTGAATAATCAAGGCAAACAAATGTGAGAACAGTATGCATTCAGTGAGTAATCATGACAAACAAATGGAAGAGCAGTATGCATACAGTGAGTAATAATGACAAACATATGGGAGAGCAGCATGCATACAGTGAGTAATCATCACAAATGGGAGAGCAGAATGCATGCAGTGAATAATCAAGGCAAACAAATGTGAGAACAGTATGCATTCAGTGAGTAATCATGACAAACAAATGGGATAGCAGAATACATATAGTGACTAATCTTGGCAAACAAATAGGAGAGCAGCATGCGTACAGTGAGTAATCATGACAAACAAATGGGAGAGCAGCAGGCATACAGTAAGTAATCATGACAAACAAATGGGAGAGCAACATGCATACAGTGAGTAATCATAACAAACAAATGGGAGAGCAGCAGGTATACAGTGAGTAATAATGACAAATGGGACAGCAGCATGCATACAGTGAGTAGTCATGACAAATGGGAGAGCAGCATGCATACAGTGAGTAATCATGACAAACAAATGGGAGAGCAGCAGGTATACAGTGAGTAATAATGACAAATGGGACAGCAGCATGCATACAGTGAGTAATCATGACAAACAAATGGGAGAGCAGCATGCATACAGTGAGTAATCATGACAAATAAATGGGATAGCAGCATGCATACAATGAGTAAGCATGACAAATAAATGGGAGAACAGCATACATACAGTGAGTAATCATGACAAACAAGTGGGACAGCAGCATGCATACAGTGAGTAATCATGACAAACAAATGGGAGAGCAGCATGCATACAGTGAGTAATCATGACAAATGGGAGAACAGCATGCGTACAGTGAGTAATCATGACAAACAAATGGGAGAGCAGCATGCATACAGTGAGTAATCATGACAAATAAATGGGAGGACAGCATACATACAGTGAGTAATCATGACAAACAAATGGGAAAGCAGCATGCATACAGTGAGTAATCATGACAAATGGGAGAGCAGCATGCATACAGTGAGTAATCATGACAAACAAATGGGAGAGCAGCATGCATACAGTGAGCAAGCATGACAAATTGGAGAACAGCATGTATACAGTGAGTAATCAAGACAAATGGGAGAGCAGCATGCATACAATGATTAATCATGACAAACAAATGGGAGAGCAGTATACATAGAGTGAGTAATCATGACAAACAAATGGGAGAGTAGCATGCATACAGTGAGTAATCATGACAAATAGGAGAGCAGCATGCATACAGTGAATAATCATGACAAATGGGAGAGCAGCATGCATACAGTGAGTAATCATTACACATAAATGGGAGAACAGCAGGGATAAAGTGAGTAATCATGACAAATAGGAGAGCAGCATGCATACTGTGAGTAATCATGAGAAATGGGAGGTCAGCATGCATACAGTGAGTAATCATGACAAACAAATAGGAGAGCAGCATGCATACTGTGAGTAATCATGAGAAATGGGAGGTCAGCATGCATACTGTGAGTAATCATGACAAATGGGAGGTCAGCATGCATACAGTGGGTAATCATGACAAATGGGAGAGCAGCATGCATACAGTGAGAAATCATGAAAAACGAATGGGAGACAGCATATATACAGTTAGTAATCATGACAAAAAAAATGGTAGAGCAGCATGCATACAGTGAGTAATCCTGACAAATGGGAGAGCAGCATGCATACAGTGAGTAATCATGACAAAGAAATGGGAGAGCAGCATGCTTACAGTGAGAAATCATGTCAAGCATATGGGAGAACAGCATGCATACAGGGAGTAATCATGTCAAACAAATGGGAGAGCAGCATGCATGCAGTGAGTAATCATGACAAACAAATGGGATAGCAGCATGCATACAGTGAGTAATCATGACAAACAAATGGGAGAACAGCATGCATACAGTGAGTAATCATGACAAATGGGAGAGCAGCATGAATACAGTGAGTAATCATGAAAAACAAATGGGAGAGCAGCATATATACAGTGAGTAATCATGACAAACAAATGGGAAAGCAGCATGCATACAGTGAGTAATCATGACAAATGGGAGTGCAGCATGCATACAGTGAGTAATCATGACAAATGGGAGAGCAGCATGCATACAGTAAGTAATCATGACAGACAAATGGGAGAGCAGCATGCGTGCAGTGAGTAATAATGACAAACAAATGGGGAGCTGCATGTATACCGTGAGTAATCATAACAAACATATGGGAGAGCAGCATACATACAGTGAGTAATCATGACAAACAAATGGGACAGCAGCATGCATACAGTGAGTAATCATGACAAACAAATGGGATAGCAGCATGCATATAGTGACTAATCATGACAAACAAGTGGGAGTGCAGCATGCATACAGTGAGTAATCATGACAAACAAATGGGAGAGCAGCATGCATGCAGTGAGTAATCATGACAAATGGGAGAGCAGCATACATACTGTGAGTAATCATGACAGACAAATGGGATAGCAGCATGCATACAGTGAATAATCATGACAAATGGGAGAGCACCATGAATACAGTGAGTAATCCGGACAAAGAAACGGGAGAGCACCATGAATACAGTGAGTAATCATGACAAACAAATGGGATAGCAGCATGCATATAGTGACTAATCATGACAAACAAGTGGGAGTGCAGCATGCATATAGTGTCTAATCATGACAAACAAGTGGGAGTGCAGCATGCATATAGTGTCTAATCATGACAAACAAGTGGGAGTGCAGCATGCATACAGTGAGTAATCATGACAAATAGGAGAGCAGCATGCATACAGTGAGTAATCATGACAAATGGGAGAGCAGCATGCATATAGTGAGTAATCATGACAAACAAATGGGAGAGCAGCATGCATACAGTGAGTAATCATTACACATAAATGGGAGAACAGCAGGGATAAAGTGAGTAATCATGACAAATAGGAGAGCAGCATGCATACTGTGAGTAATCATGACAAATGGGAGGTCAGCATGCATACAGTGGGTAATCATGACAAATGGGAGAGCAGCATGCATACAGTGAGAAATCATGAGAAACGAATGGGAGACAGCATATATACAGTTAGTAATCATGACAAAAAAAATGGTAGAGCAGCATGCATACAGTGAGTGATCCTGACAAATGGGAGAGCAGCATGCATACAGTGAGTAATCATGACAAACAAATGGGAGAGCAGCATGCTTACAGTGAGAAATCATGTCAAGCAAATGGGAGAACAGCATGCATACAGGGAGTAATCATGTCAAACAAATGGGAGAGCAGCATGCATGCAGTGAGTAATCATGACAAACAAATGGGATAGCAGCATGCATACAGTGAGTAATCATGACAAACAAATGGGAGAACAGCATGCATACAGTGAGCAATCATGACAAACAAATGGGAGAGCAGCATGCATACACTGAGTAATTATGACAAGTAAATGGGCGAACAGCATGCATAAAGTGAGTAATCATGACAAACAAATAAGAGAGCAGCATGCATACAGTGAGTAATCATGACAAACAAATGGGAGAGCAGCATGCATGCAGTGAGTAATCATAACTAATGGGAGAGCAGCATGCATACAGTGAGTAATCATGACAAGCAAATGGGAGAACAGCATGCATACAGTGAGTAAACATGACAAAAAAGTGGGATAGCAGCATGCATACAGTGATCAATCATGACAAATGGGTGACCAGCATGCATACAGTGAGTAATCATAACAAACAAATGGGAGAGTAGCATGCATACAGTGAGTAATCATGACAAACAAATGGGAGAAAAGCAGGCATACAGTGAGTAATCATGACAAATGGGAGAGCAGCATGCATGCATTGGCTAATCATGACAAACAAATGTCAGAGCAGCATGCATACAGTGACTAATCATGACAAATAAATGGGAGAGCAGCATGCAAACAGTGAGTAATCATGACAACCATACAGGAGAGCAGCATGAATACAGTGAGTAATCATCACAAATGGGAGAGCAGAATGCATACATTGAATAATCAAGGCAAACAAATGTCAGAACAGCATGCATTCAGTGAGTAATCATGAGAAACAAATGGGATAGCAGAATACATATAGTGACTAATCTTGGCAAATGAATGGGAGAGCAGCATGCGTACAGTGAGTAATCATGACAAACAAATGGGAGAGCAGCAGGCATACAGTGAGTAATCATGACAAACAAATGGGAGAGCAGCATGCATACAGTGAGTAATCATGACAAACAAATGGGAGAGCATCAGGCATACAGTGAGTAATAATGACAAATGGGAGAGCAGCATGCATACAGTCACTAGTCATGACAAATGGGAGAGCAGCATGCATACAATGAGTAATCATGACAAATAAATGGGAGAACAGCATACATACAGTGAGTAATCATGACAAACAAATGGGAAAGCAGCATGCATACAGTGAGTAATCATGACAAATGGGAGAGCAGCATGCATACAGTGAGTAATCATGACAAATGGGAGAGCAGCACGCATACAGTGAGTAATCATGACAGACAAATGGGAGAGCAGCATCCATACAGTGAGTAATCATGATAAATGGAAGAGCAGCATACATACAGTGAGTAATCATGACAAACAAATGGGATAGCAGCATGCATACAGTGAGCAATCATGACAAATGGGAGAGCAGCATACATACAGTGAGTAATCATGACAAACAAATGGGATAGCAGCATGCATATAGTGACTAATCATGACAAACAAGTGGGAGTGCAGCATGCATATAGTGTCTAATCATGACAAACAAGTGGGAGTGCAGCATGCATACAGTGAGTAATCATGACAAACAAATTGGAGAGCAGCATGCATGCAGTGAGTAATCATGACAAATGGGAGAGCAGCATACATACTCTGAGTAATCATGACAAACAAATTGGAGAGCAGCATGCATGCAGTGAGTAATCATGACATACAAATGGGAAAGCAGCATGCATATAGTGAATACTCCTGACAAACAAATGGAAGAGCAGCATGCATGCAGTGAGTAATCATGACAAATAAATGGGAGAGCAGCATGCATACAGTGAGTAATCATGACAAATGGGAGAGCACCATATGTGTAGTGAGTAATCATGACAAATAAATGGGATAGCAGCATGCATACAGTGAGTAATCATGACAAAGAAATTGGAGAGCAGCATGCATACAGTGAGTAGTCATGACAAATGGGAGAGCAGCATGCATACAGTGAGTAATCATGACAAACAAATGGGATAGCAGCATGCATACAGTGAGTAATCATGACAAACAAATGGGAGAGCAGCATGCATACAATGAGTAATCATGACAAATAAATGGGAGGACAGCATACATACAGTGAGTAATCATGACAAACAAATGGGAAAGCAGCATGCATACAGTGAGTAATCATGACAAATGGGAGAGCAGCATGCATACAGTGAGTAATCATGACAAACAAATGGGAGAGCAGCATGCATACAGTGAGCAAGCATGACAAATTGGAGAACAGCATGTATACAGTGAGTAATCAAGACAAATGGGAGAGCAGCATGCATACAATGATTAATCATGACAAACAAATGGGAGAGCAGTATACATAGAGTGAGTAATCATGACAAACAAATGGGAGAGTAGCATGCATACACTGAGTAATCATGACAAATAGGAGAGCAGCATGCATACAGTGAATAATCATGACAAAAAATGGGAGAGCAGCATGCATACAGTGAGTAATCATTACACATAAATGGGAGAACAGCAGGGATAAAGTGAGTAATCATGACAAATAGGAGAGCAGCATGCATACTGTGAGTAATCATGACAAATGGGAGGTCAGCATGCATACAGTGGGTAATCATGACAAATGGGAGAGCAGCATGCATACAGTGAGAAATCATGAAAAACGAATGGGAGACAGCATATATACAGTTAGTAATCATGACAAAAAAAATGGTAGAGCAGCATGCATACAGTGAGTAATCCTGACAAATGGGAGAGCAGCATGCATACAGTGAGTAATCATGACAAACAAATGGGAGAGCAGCATGCTTACAGTGAGAAATCATGTCAAGCAAATGGGAGAACAGCATGCATACAGGGAGTAATCATGTCAAACAAATGGGAGAGCAGCATGCATGCAGTGAGTAATCATGACAAACAAATGGGATAGCAGCATGCATACAGTGAGTAATCATGGCAAACAAATGGGAGAACAGCATGCATACAGTGAGCAATCATGACAAACAAATGGGAGAGCAGCATGCATACACTGAGTAATTATGACAAGTAAATGGGCGAACAGCATGCATAAAGTGAGTAATCATGACAAACAAATAAGAGAGCAGCATGCATACAGTGAGTAATCCTGACAAACAAATGGGAGAGCAGCATGCATGCAGTGAGTAATCATAACTAATGGGAGAGCAGCATGCATACAGTGAGTAATCATGACAAGCAAATGGGAGAACAGCATGCATACAGTGAGTAAACATGACAAAAAAGTGGGATAGCAGCATGCATACAGTGATCAATCATGACAAATGGGTAACCAGCATGCATACAGTGAGTAATCATAACAAACAAAAGGGAGAGTAGCATGCATACAGTGAGTAATCATGACAAACAAATGGGAGAAAAGCAGGCATACAGTGAGTAATCATGACAAATGGGAGAGCAGCATGCATGCATTGGCTAATCATGACAAACAAATGTCAGAGCAGCATGCATACAGTGACTAATCATGACAAATAAATGGGAGAGCAGCATGCATACAGTGAGTAATCATCACAAATGGGAGAGCAGAATGCATACATTGAATAATCAAGGCAAACAAATGTCAGAACAGCATCCATTCAGTGAGTAATCATGAGAAACAAATGGGATAGCAGAATACATATAGTGACTAATCTTGGCAAATGAATGGGAGAGCAGCATGCGTACAGTGAGTAATCATGACAAACAAATGGGAGAGCAGCAGGCATACAGTGAGTAATCATGACAAACAAATGGGAGAGCAGCATGCATACAGTGAGTAATCATGACAAATGGGAGAGCAGCATGCATACAGTGAGTAATCATGACAAACAAATGGGAGAGCAGCATGCATACAGTGAGTAATCATGACAAATAAATGGGAGAACAGCATACATACAGTGAGTAATAATGACAAACAAATGGGATAGCAGTATGCATATAGTGAGTAATCATGACAAAGAAATGGGAGAGCAGCATGCATAAGGTGAGTAATCATGACAAATAAATGGGATAGCAGCATGCATACAATGAGTAATCATGACAAATAAATGGGAGAACAGCATACATACAGTGAGTAATCATGACAAACAAATGGGAAAGCAGCATGCATACAGTGAGTAATCATGACAAATGGGAGAGCAGCATGCATACAGTGAGTAATCATGAAAAACAAATGGGAATGCAGCATGCATACAGTGAGTAATCATGACAAATAAATGGGAGAACAGCATACATACAGTGAGTAATCATGACAAACAAATGGGAAAGCAGCATGCATACAGTGAGTAATCATGACAAATGGGAGAGCAGCATGCATACAGTGAGTAATCATGACAAACAAATGGGAGAGCAGCATGCATACAGTGAGTAGTCATGACAAATGGGAGAGCAGCATGCATACAGTGAGTAATCATGACAAAGAAATGGGAGAGCAGCATGCATAAGGTGAGTAATCATGACAAATAAATGGGATAGCAGCATGCATACAATGAGTAATCATGACAAATAAATGGGAGAACAGCATACATACAGTGAGTAATCATGACAAACAAATGGGAAAGCAGCATGCATACAGTGAGTAATCATGACAAATGGGAGAGCAGCATGCATACAGTGAGTAATCATGAAAAACAAATGGGAATGCAGCATGCATACAGTGAGTAATCATGACAAATAAATGGGAGAACAGCATACATACAGTGAGTAATCATGACAAACAAATGGGAAAGCAGCATGCATACAGTGAGTAATCATGACAAATGGGAGAGCAGTATGCATACAGTGAGTAATCATGACAAACAAATGGGATAGCAGCATGCATACAGTGAGTAATCATGACAAACAAATGGGATAGCAGCATGCATATAGTGACTAATCATGACAAACAAGTGGGAGTGCAGCATGCATACAGTGAGTAATCATGACAAACAAATGGGATAGCAGCATGCATACAGTGAGTAATCATGACAAATGGGAGAGCACCATGAATACAGTGAGTAATCCGGACAAAGAAACGGGAGAGCAGCATGCATACAGTGAGTAATGATGACAAACAAATGGGATAACAGCATGCATACAGTGAGTAATCATGACAAATGGGAGAGCAGCATGCATACAGTGAGTAATCATGACAAATAAATGGGAGACCAGCATGCATACAGTGAGTATTCATGACAAACAAGTAAGACAGAAGCATGCATACAGTGAGTAATCATAACAAACAAATGTGAGAGCAGTATGCATACAGTGAGTTAACATGACAAACAAATGGGATAGCAGCATACATACTGTGAGTAATCATGACAAATGGGAGAGCAGCTTGCATACAGTGAGTAATCTTGTCAAGCAAATGGGAGAGCAGCATGCATACAGTGAGTTAACATGACAAACAAATGGGATAGCAGCATACATACTGTGAGTAATCATGACAAATGGGAGAGCAGCTTGCATACAGTGAGTAATCATAACAAGCAAATGGGAGAGCAGCATGCATACAGTGAGTAATCATGACAAACAAATAAGAGAGCAGCATGCATACAGTGAGTAATCATGACAAACAAATGGGAGAGCAACATGCATACAGTGAGTAATCATAACTAATGGGAGAGCAGCCTGCATGCAGTGGGTAATCATGACAAACAAATGGCAGAGCAGCATGCATACAGTGAGTAATAATGACAAACAAATGGGTTAGCAGTATGCATACAGTGAGTAATCATGACAAACAAATGGGATGGCAGCATGCATATAGTGACTAATCCTGACAAACAAATGGAAAAGCAGCATGCATACAGTGAGTAATCATGACAAACTAATGGGAGAGCAGCATGCATGCAGTGAGTAATCATGACAAATGGGAGAGCAGCATACATGTAGTGAGTAATCATGACAAACAAATGGGATAGCAACATGCATACAGTGAGTAATCATGACAAATGGGAGAGCAGCATGCATACAGTGAGTAATCATGACAAGGAAATAGGAGAGTAGCATGCATAAAGTGAGTAATCATGACAAACAAATGGGAGAACAGCATGCATGCAGTGAGTAATCATGACAAACAAATGGGAGAACAGCATGCATACAGTGAGTACTCATGACAAATGGGAGAGCAGCATGCATACAGTGAGTAATCATGACAAACAAATGGGAGAGCAGCATGCATACAGTGAGTAATCATGACAAATGGGGGAGCAGCATGCATACAGTGAGTAATCATGAGAAACAAATGGGAGAGCAGCATGGATACAGTGAGTCTTCTTCTTCTTCTTCTTTTGGCTTTTACCAGTTAGGGCTCGCCACAGCAGATCTTCCATCCGCTCATGATTGGCAGTGGAGTTTTATGGTGTCGAGTTGCCATCCCAGCACCCAACCTTCCACAGAAGGCACACACACGCACACACTCACACCTAGGGCCAATTTAGAGTATCCAGTCTACCTACTGCATGTTTTTGATGTGGGAGGAAACCATAGCACCCAGAGGAAACCCACGCGACCACAGGGAGGACATGCAGACTCCGCACAGAAGGCACCCCGGCCGAGAATCGAACTGGAGAACCTCTTGCTGTGAGGCGGCAATGCTAACTGCTGTACCACTGTGGCCGCCATTGCATGCATACAGTGAGTAATCATGACAAATGGGAGAATAGCATGCATACAGTGAGTAATCATGACAAACAAATGGGAGAGCAGCATGCATACAGTGAGTAATCATGACAAACAAATGGGAGAGCAGCATGCATACAGTGAGTAATCATGACAAATGGGAGAGCAGCATGCATACAGTGAGTAATCATGACAGACAAATGGGAGAGCAGCATGCTTACAGTGAGTAATCATGACAAACAAATGGGATAGCAGCATGCATACAGTGAGTAATCATGACAAACAAATGGGAGAACAGCATGCATACAGTGAGTAATCATGTCAAACAAAATGGAGAGCAGCATGCATGCAGTGAGTAATCATGACAAACAAATGGGATAGCAGCATGCATACAGTGAGTAATCATGACAAACAAATGGGATAGCAGTATGCATATAGTGAATAATCCTGACCAACAAATGGAAGAGCAGCATGCATACAGTAAGTAATCATGACAAACAAATGGGAGAGCAGCATGCATACAGTGAGTAATCATGACAAATGGGAGAGCAGCATACGTGTAGTGAGTAATCATGACAAATAAATGGGAGAGCAGCATGCATACAGTGAGTAATCATGACAAACAAATGGGAGAACAGCATGCATACAGTGAGTAATCATGACAAAGAAATGGGAGAGCAGCATGCATACAGTGAGTAATCATGACAAACAAATGGGATAGCAACATGCATACAGTGAGTAATCATGACAAATGGGAGAGCAGCATGCATACAGTGAGTAATCATGACAAAGAAATGGGAGAGCAGCATGCATACAGTGAGTAATCATGACAAACAAATGGGAGAACAGCATGCATACAGTGAGTAATCATGACAAATGGGAGAGCAGCATGAATACAGTGAGTAATCATGAAAAACAAATGGGAGAGCAGCATATATACAGTGAGTAGTCATGACAAGCAAATGGGAATGCAGCATGCATACAGTGAGTAATCATGACAAATGAATGGGAGAGCAGCATGCATACAGTGAGCAATCATGACAAACAAAATGGAGAGCAGCATGCATACAGTGAGTAATCATGACAAATGGGAGAGCAGCATGCATACAGTGACTAATTATGACAAACAAAAGGCAGAGCAGCATGCGTACAGTGAGTAATCATGACAAACAAGTGGGAGACCAGCATGCATACAGTGAGTAATCATGACAAACAAGTGGGAGACCAGCATGCATACAGTGAGTAATCATGACAAACAAGTGGGAGACCAGCATGCGTGCAGTGAGTAATCATGACAAATGGGAGAGCAGCATGCATACAGTGAATAATCATGACAAACAAATGGGAGACCAGCATGCATACAGTGAGTAATCATGACAAACAAGTGGGAGAATAGCATGCATACAGTGAGTAATCATGACAAATGGGAGAGCAGCATGCATACAGTGAGTAATCATGTCAAAAAATGGGAAAGCAGCATGCATACAGTGAGTAATCATGACAAATGGGAGAGCAGCATGCATGCAGTGCGTAATCATTACAGACAAATGGGAGAGCAGCATGCATACAGTGAGTAATCATGACAAACAAATGACAGAGCAGCGTTCATACAGTGAGTAATCATGACAAACAAATTGGAGAGCAGCATGAGTACAGTGAGTAATCACGACAAATGGGAAAGCAGCATGCATATAGTGAGTAATCATGACAAACAAATGGGAGAACAGCATGCATACAGTGAGTAATCATGACAAACAAATGGGAGAACAGCATGCATACAGTGAGTACTCATGACAAATGGGAGAGCAGCATGCATACAGTGAGTAATCATGACAAACAAATGGGAGAGCAGCATGCATACAGTGAGTAATCATGACAAATGGGGGAGCAGCATGCATGCAGTGAGTAATCATGACAAACAAATGGGAGAGCAGCATGGATACAGTGAGTCTTCTTCTTCTTCTTTTGGCTTTTACCAGTTAGGGGTCGCCACAGCAGATCTTCCATCCGCTCATGATTGGCAGTGGAGTTTTGTGGTGTCAAGTTGCCAGCCCAGCACCCAACCTTCCACAGAAGGCACACACATGCACATACTCACACCAGGGCCAATTTAGAGTATCCAGTCCAGCTACTGCATGTTTTTGGGATGTGGGAGGAAACCAGAGCACCCAGAGGAAACACACGCGACCACAGGGAGGACATGCAGACTCCGCACAGAAGGCACCCCGGCCGAGAATCGAACTGGAGAACCTCTTGCTGTGAGGCGGCAATGCTAACTGCTGTACCACCGTGGCCGCCATTGCATGCATACAGTGAGTAATCATGACAAATGGGAGAATAGCATGCATACAGTGAGTAATCATGACAAACAAATGGGAGAGCAGCATGCATACAGTGAGTAATCATGACAAATGGGAGAGCAGCATGCATACAGTGAGTAATCATGACAGACAAATGGGAGAGCAGCATGCTTACAGTGAGTAATCATGACAAACAAATGGGAGAACAGCATGCATACAGTGAGTAATCATGTCAAACAAAATGGAGAGCAGCATGCATGCAGTGAGTAATCATGACAAACAAATGGGATAGCAGCATGCATACAGTGAGTAATCATGACAAACAAATGGGATAGCAGTATGCATATAGTGAATAATCCTGACCAACAAATGGAAGAGCAGCATGCATACAGTAAGTAATCATGACAAACAAATGGGAGAGCAGCATGCATACAGTGAGTAATCATGACAAATGGGAGAGCAGCATAGTGTAGTGAGTAATCATGACAAATAAATGGGAGAGCAGCATGCATACAGTGAGTAATCATGACAAACAAATGGGAGAGCAGCATGCTTACAGTGAGTAATCATGACAAACAAATGGGAGAACAGCATGCATACAGTGAGTAATCATGTCAAACAAAATGGAGAGCAGCATGCATGCAGTGAGTAATCATGACAAACAAATGGGATAGCAGCATGCATACAGTGAGCAATCATGACAAATGGGAGAGCAGCATGCATACAGTGAGTAATCATGATAAATGGAAGAGCAGCATACATACAGTGAGTAATCATGACAAACAAATGGGATAGCAGCATGCATACAGTGAGTAATCATGACAAACAAATGGGATAGCAGTATGCATATAGTGAATAATCCTGACCAACAAATGGAAGAGCAGCATGCATACAGTAAGTAATCATGACAAACAAATGGGAGAGCAGCATGCATACAGTGAGTAATCATGACAAATGGGAGAGCAGCATACGTGTAGTGAGTAATCATGACAAATAAATGGGAGAGCAGCATGCATACAGTGAGTAATCATGACAAACAAATGGGAGAACAGCATGCATACAGTGAGTAATCATGACAAAGAAATGGGAGAGCAGCATGCATACAGTGAGTAATCATGACAAACAAATGGGATAGCAACATGCATACAGTGAGTAATCATGACAAATGGGAGAGCAGCATGCATACAGTGAGTAATCATGACAAAGAAATGGGAGAGCAGCATGCATACAGTGAGTAATCATGACAAATGGGAGAGCAGCATGAATACAGTGAGTAATCATGAAAAACAAATGGGAGAGCAGCATATATACAGTGAGTAGTCATGACAAGCAAATGGGAATGCAGCATGCATACAGTGAGTAATCATGACAAATGAATGGGAGAGCAGCATGCATACAGTGAGCAATCATGACAAACAAAATGGAGAGCAGCATGCATACAGTGACTAATTATGACAAACAAAAGGCAGAGCAGCATGCGTACAGTGAGTAATCATGACAAACAAGTGGGAGACCAGCATGCATACAGTGAGTAATCATGACAAACAAGTGGGAGACCAGCATGCATACAGTGAGTAATCATGACAAACAAGTGGGAGACCAGCATGCGTACAGTGAGTAATCATGACAAATGGGAGAGCAGCATGCATACAGTGAATAATCATGACAAACAAATGGGAGACCAGCATGCATACAGTGAGTAATCATGACAAACAAGTGGGAGAATAGCATGCATACAGTGAGTAATCATGACAAATGGGAGAGCAGCATGCATACAGTGAGTAATCATGTCAAAAAATGGGAAAGCAGCATGCATACAGTGAGTAATCATGACAAATGGGAGAGCAGCATGCATGCAGTGCGTAATCATTACAGACAAATGGGAGAGCAGCATGCATACAGTGAGTAATCATGACAAACAAATGAGAGAGCAGCGTTCATACAGTGAGTAATCATGACAAACAAATTGGAGAGCAGCATGAGTACAGTGAGTAATCATGACAAATGGGAAAGCAGCATGCATATAGTGAGTAATCATGACAAACAAATGGGAGAACAGCATGCATACAGTGAGTAATCATGACAAACAAATGGGAGAACAGCATGCATACAGTGAGTACTCATGACAAATGGGAGAGCAGCATGCATACAGTGAGTAATCATGACAAACAAATGGGAGAGCAGCATGCATACAGTGAGTAATCATGACAAATGGGGGAGCAGCATGCATGCAGTGAGTAATCATGACAAACAAATGGGAGAGCAGCATGGATACAGTGAGTCTTCTTCTTCTTCTTTTGGCTTTTACCAGTTAGGGGTCGCCACAGCAGATCTTCCATCCGCTCATGATTGGCAGTGGAGTTTTGTGGTGTCAAGTTGCCAGCCCAGCACCCAACCTTCCACAGAAGGCACACACATGCACATACTCACACCAGGGCCAATTTAGAGTATCCAGTCCAGCTACTGCATGTTTTTGGGATGTGGGAGGAAACCAGAGCACCCAGAGGAAACACACGCGACCACAGGGAGGACATGCAGACTCCGCACAGAAGGCACCCCGGCCGAGAATCGAACTGGAGAACCTCTTGCTGTGAGGCGGCAATGCTAACCGCTGTAACACTGTGGCCGCCATTGCATGCATACAGTGAGTAATCATGACAAATGGGAGAATAGCATGCATACAGTGAGTAATCATGACAAATGGGAGAGCAGCATGCATACAGTGAGTAATCATGACAAATGGGAGAATAGCATGCATACAGTGAGTAATCATGACAAATGGGAGAGCAGCATGCATACAGTGAGTAATCATGACAAACAAATGGGAGAGCAGCATGCATACAGTGAGTAATCATGACAAATGGGAAAGCAGCATGCATACAGTGAGTAATCATGACAAACAAATGGGAGAGCAGCATGCTTACAGTGAGTAATCATGACAAACAAATGGGAGAACAGCATGCATACAGTGAGTAATCATGTCAAACAAATTGGAGAGCAGCATGCATGCAGTGAGTAATCATGACAAACAAATGGGATAGCAGCATGCATACAGTGAGTAATCATGACAAACAAATGGGATAGCAGTATGCATATAGTGAATAATCCTGACAGACAAATGGAAGAGCAGCATGCGTACAGTGAGTAATCATGACAAACAAATGGGAGAGCAGCATGCTTACAGTGAGTAATCATGACAAATGGGAGAGCAGCATACGTGTAGTGAGTAATCATGACAAATAAATGGGAGAGCAGCATGCATACAGTGAGTAATCATGACAAATGGGAGAGCAGCATGCATACAGTGAGTAATCTTGACAAACAAATGGGAGAGCAGCATGCATACAGTGAGTAATCATGACAAGCAAATGGGAATGCAGCATGCATACAGTGAGTAATCATGACAAATGAATGGGAGAGCAGCATGCATACAGTGAGCAATCATGACAAACAAAATGGAGAGCAGCATGCATACAGTGAGTAATCATGACAAACAAATGGGAGACCAGCATGCATACAGTGAGTAATCATGACAAACAAGTGGGAGAGTAGCATGCATACAGTGAGTAATCACGACAAATGGAAGAGCAGCATGCATACAGTGAGTAATCATGACAAACAAATGGGAGACCAGCATGCATACAGTGAGAAATCATGACAAACAAATGGGAGACCAGCATGCATACAGTGAGTAATCATGACAAATGGGAGAGCAGCATGCATACAGTGAGTAATCATGACAAATGAGAGAGCAGCTTGCATACAGTGAGTAATCATGTCAAAAAAATGGGAAAGCAGCATGCATACAGTGAGTAATCATGACAAACAAATGGGAGAGCAGCATGCATACAGTGAGTAATCATGACAAATGGGAGAGCAGCATGCATACAGTGAGTAATCATGACAAACAATGAGAGAGCAGCAGGCATACAGTGAGTAATCATGACAAACAAATTGGAGAGCAGCATGCATACAGTGAGTAATCATGACAAAAAATGAGAGAGTAGCATGCATGCATTAAGTAATTATGACAAACAAATGGGATAGCAGCATGCATATAGTGACTAACCATGACAAGCAAATGGGAGAGCAGCATACATACAGTGACTAATCATGACAAATAAATGGGAGAGCAGCATGCATACAGTGAGTAATCATGACAACCATACAGGAGAGCAGCATGCATACAGTGAGTAATCATCACAAATGGGAGAGCAGAATGCATACAGTGAATAATCAAGGCAAACAAATGTGAGAACAGCATGCATTCAGTGAGTAATCATGAGAAACAAATGGGATAGCAGAATACATATAGTGACTAATCTTGGCAAATGAATGGGAGAGCAGCATGCGTACAGTGAGTAATCATGACAAACAAATGGGATAGCAGCATGCATACAGTGAGTAATCATGACAAACAAATGGGAGAGCAGCATGCATACAGTGAGTAATCATGACAAACAAATGGGAGAGCAGCAGGCATACAGTGAGTAATAATGACAAATGGGAGAGCAGCAGGCATACAGTGAGTAATCATGACAAACAAATGGGAGAGCAGCATGCATACAGTGAGTAATCATGACAAACAAATGGGAGAGCAGCATGCATACAGTGAGTAATCATGACAATAAATGAGAGAGTAGCATGCATACAGTGACTAATCATGACAAACAAATGGGAGAGCGGCATGCATACAGTGAGTAATCATGACAAACATATGGGAGAGCAGCATGCATATAGTGAGTAATCTTCACAAATGGGAGAGCAGAATGCATACAGTGAATAATCAAGGCAAACAAATGTGAGAACAGCATGCATTCAGTGAGTAATCATGACAAACAAATGGGATAGCAGCATGCATATAGTGACTAATCTTGACAAATGAATGTGAGAGCAGCATGCGTACAGTGAGTAATCATGACAAACAAATGTGAGAGCTGCAGGCATACAGTGAGTAATCATGACAAACAAATGGGAGAGCAGCATGCATACAGTGAGTAATCATGACAAACAAATGGGAGAGCAGCAGGCATACAGTGAGTAATAATGACAAATGGGAGAGCAGCATGCATACAGTGAGTAATCATGACAAATGGTAGAGCAGCATGCATACAGTGAGTAATCATGACAAACAAATGGAAGAGCAGCATGCATACAGTGAGTAATCATGACAAATAAATGGGATAGCAGCATGCATACAATGAGTAATTATGACAAATAAATGATAGAACAGCATGCATACAGTGAGTAATCATGACAAACAAATGGAAAAGCAGCATGCATACAGTGAGTAATCATGACAAACGGGAGAGCAGCATGCATACAGTGAGTAATCATGACAAATGGGAGAGCAGCATGCATACAGTGAGTAATCATGACAAATGGGAGAGCAGCATGCATACAGTGAGTAATCATGACAAACATATGTAAGAGCGGCATCCATACAGTGAGTAATCATGACAAACAAATGGGGAGCAGCATGCATACAGTGAGTAATCATGACAAACATATGGGAGAGCAGCATACATACATCGGCCTTCCTGAGAACTCTGGAAAATATGAAATTCTCTCCAAACACCATTATATTGGGCAACTTCAACTACCCAAACATAGACTGGGAGCATTACTCTAGCTCCAACACCCTAGCCCAAAGGTTCCTATAATTTATAAACTCAAATGCTATGGAACAACTTGTTACCACTCCCACAAGAGGGGAAAACATACTGGACCTGATCATCACCAACATGGGGACTCTATGCTCCAGACCAGAAGTGTATCCCTCACTGGTAAGATCAGACCATAAACTAATCTCACTGGATATTCACATCCCGACCCCACCCCCTGCCCAGAAAACCACAGTGAAAAACTTCTAAAGCAAATTTTACACTCCTCAAAACTGAGGTGGAATCCTTCAAAGCCCCGGCCTGTGGAAAATATGGCCCAGACCGCAGAATCCTTTATAAACGCATTCTATGAACACCTTCAGGAATGCATGGATCATGCGATCCCAAATAAAACCAAGACCCAAATCCTCCAAAGGCAGACGTCCTGTCTGGTGGACCCCAGCCATAAACAAACTATACAATAGAAGGAGGAAGCTACTAAATGATAAAGCAAAATCCCAAAAAGGGAAGGCATCACTGATCAGTATTAGCAAAAAACTATGGGCACACATAAAATTGTCTAAGGCGAGCTTCGAGAGAAAAATTGCACAGGACACTAAGGATAATCACAAGGCTTTCTTTAGTTATGTTAGGAACCTGGGTGGTAATTCCCAGATATGCTCAGAATTAGTCCAAAATGACAAAAAATACACCGAACCCACAGACATTGCCAACATCCTAGCTGACAGGTTCAGCGCAAACTCCCCCCCCTCTCCACCAAAAGGGCAAATATCTATCCCAGCAGAGTGCTGCCCACCTGACATCTCAGATGCTGAGGTAAGAGCCACCCTCTCCAAAGCAAAAAACACAGCATCAATGGGACCAGATGGTGTCCCGGGCTGCATCCTACATGAACTCCAAGAAGAGCTAAACCCAAACATAAAACTACTGTTCAATCTCAGCCTTACTACAGGATATGTGCCCAAAGAGTGGCGTACAGCAACAGTGGTCCCTCTCCATAAAGGTGGTGCCTCAACGGATCCTGGAAACTATCACCCCATAAGCCTGACTAGCTTGGTCTGCAAAGCTATGGAAAGGATCATCATGGACCTCATAAATAAAGATATTGGGGACCTACAAACACTGGATCCTACCCAGTTCGGCTTTGTTAAAGGCAGATCCTGCCTCTTAAACCTGGTTGATTTCTTTGAAACAGTCACCAAGGCCATTGACGAGGGGAAGGTGGTCCACACAGCTTACCTGGATCTCGCAAAAGCCTTCGATACAATACCCCACTCGGGCATTATAGATAAGCTCACCAGCTTAAATATAAACCCCTATGTCACTAGATGGATTGCAAACTGGCTCAAGGACAGAACCCACATGGTTAGAATTGCTGGAGCCATGTCAGACTCCAAACCAGTTACAAGTGGTGTCCCACAAGGCTCAGTCCTGGGACCTCTCTTGTTCGGTATATATATATATTTGTCGGAGGTACAGGCCAACACAGAAGGACTGTGGCTGATCAAGTTCGCAGATGACTGCAAACTGGGAGCCATAATCGCCTCTCCAGCCGACACAAGCATCCTCCAAAAGGGCCTCATAGAAACAGACAACTGGTGCCAGAGCCATGGCCTCAAGCTAAATGCCAAAAAGTGTATAGTCATCCCCTTTGGCAAAAACAAAGTGCCCACAAATTACCACATAGGTGGAAATCCATTAAGTACAGAAGAAGTAATTAGGGACCTGGGGACCCAAGTTGATAGCAATCTCTCATTTGACAACCACATGGCCAAAGTGGTTAGAAAAACATTTTATATAGCCCACCTAATCATGAAGGGATTCATATCTAGATCAGGGTAGGTCATCGTGCCTCTTTACTCATCCCTCATCAGGCCCATAATTGAGTACAGTGCCCCTTTTGGGATGTACCTTACCAGACACCTGCAGCAACTGGAAAGACCCCAAAAGTACCTCACCAAGAGGATCAAAGGGCTCAAACAGATGCCATATGCTGCCCGGTTAAAGAAACTCCAGCTCTACTCAGTGGCATACCGCCTGTTCAGAGGCGATCTGTGCCTGACGTATAAAGTCATGTCCAACCCGGAATTAATGGACATGCTGCACCTCAGAAAATTCAAATCCCATCGAGCTACGCGCTCGAAAGACTTGAACCTCAGCACTGAAATAAATAGGACATGCTGGAGGGACAGATTCATAACCCAGAGGCTCCCTTCACTCTGGAATAAAATCCCAGTCCAGGTTAGGCAGAGTCCCTCATTGACTCTCTTCAAGAGGAATCTTGATGAGTGGATGGGAGATCATAGGTTTACCCCGGGTATCACTTCTGTGTCACAGTTAGACAGAGGCACAGTATACTAACCTCGAAAAAGGGCATAGCAAAATAAATTTAAAATGGGTGGCGAAAGCCAAACACATTGTGGCTAGGCTTATAAATGCCATAGGGCAGATAGCCTAGTATGAACCTATGAACCTATGAACATACAGTGAATAATCATGACAAACAAATGGGAGAGCAGCATGCTTACAGTAAGTAATCATGACAAATGGGAGAGCAGCATGCATACAGTGAGTAATCATGACAAACAAATGGAAGAGCAGCATGCATACAGTGAGTAATCATGACAAATGGGAGAGCAGCATGCATACAGTGAGTAATCATGACAAACAAATGGGAGAGCAGCATGCATACAGTGAGCAATCATGACAAATGGGAGAGCAGCATGCATACAGTGAGTAATCATGATAAATGGAAGAGCAGCATACATACAGTGAGTAATCATGACAAACAAATGGGAGAGTAGCACGCATACAGTCAGTAATCATGACAACTGGGAGAGTAGCATGCATAAAGTGAATAATCATGGCAAACAAATGGGAAAGCAGCATGCATACAGTGAGTAATCATGACAAATGGAAGAGCAGCATGCATACAGTGAGTAATCATGACAAACAAATGGGAGAGCAGTATACATAGAGTGAGTAATCATGACAAATGGAAGAGCAGCATGCATACAGTGAGTAATCATGACAAACAAATGGGAGAGCAGCATGCATACAGTCAGTAATCATGACAAACAAATGGGAGAGCAGCATGCATACAGTGAGTAATCATAACAAACAAATGGGAAAGCAGCATGCATACAGTGAGTAATCATGACAAATGGGAGAGCAGCATGCATACAGTGAGTAATCATGACAAACAAATGGGAGAGCAGCATGCATACAGTGAGTAATCATGACAAACAAATGGGAGAGCAGCATGCATACAGTGAGTAATCATGACAAACAAATGGGAGAGCAGCATGCATACAGTCAGTAATCATGACAAACAAATGGGAGAGCAGCATGCATACAGTCAGTAATCATGACAAACAAATGGGAGAGCAGCATGCATACAGTGAGCAATCATGACAAATGGGAGAGCAGCATACATACAGTCAGTAATCATGACAACTGGGAGAGTAGCATGCATAAAGTGAATAATCATGGCAAACAAATGGGAAAGCAGCATGCATACAGTGAGTAATCATGACAAATGGAAGAGCAGCATGCATACAGTGAGTAATCATGACAAACAAATGGGAGAGCAGTATACATAGAGTGAGTAATCATGACAAATGGAAGAGCAGCATGCATACAGTGAGTAATCATGACAAACAAATGGGAGAGCAGCATGCATACAGTCAGTAATCATGACAAACAAATGGGAGAGCAGCATGCATACAGTGAGTAATCATAACAAACAAATGGGAAAGCAGCATGCATACAGTGAGTAATCATGACAAATGGGAGAGCAGCATGCATACAGTCAGTAATCATGACAAACAAATGGGAGAGCAGCATGCATACAGTGAGTAATCATGACAAACAAATGGGAGAGCAGCATGCATACAGTCAGTAATCATGACAAACAAATGGGAGAGCAGCATGCATACAGTCAGTAATCATGACAAACAAATGGGAGAGCAGCATGCATACAGTGAGCAATCATGACAAATGGGAGAGCAGCATGCATACAATGAGTAATCATGACAAATGGGAGAGCAGCATACATACAGTGAGTAATCATGACAAATGGGAGAGCAGCATGCATACAGTGAGCAAACATGACAAATGGGAGAGCAGCATGCATACAGTGAGCAATCATGACAAACAAATTACTAAGATATGTGTAGTACAGTCTGCATATTTATAAATTTGGGAATATTGTAAGATGCATTCTTTATAGTTTGTTATAGGTAGTGAATATACAATGCCCTAGCATACTAATTTTGTCACTACATTTAAGCCATTGTCATTTTATCACATTCATTTGTGTAAACAGCTTTGTAACTACAAAAGGACATTGTTAAGCATGATGATAAAATATGTAACAGTGTATTCTACCCTAATTTTACATAGATGCAAGCAAACCTATAAGTAAGTTAATACTGTCAGGTAATCTGCAGGTGCAAGCAAAAATGTAAATAAGTAATGGTTATCAAACATTTTAAATATTTTTTTCACCCTTACTATGAATGTAATTTCCCCCTGACTACCAATGCCATTTCATCCTGTCCACCAGTGCCATCAGGATCTTCCTTGCTATCTCAGTCTGTTTCTCCATCTCACCAGGGTGAGAGCCACCAATTCATTCTGTGGCAGAAGCAAAAGTGCTATGGCCCATTTAACTGACCAGGAAGAGATCCTATAGGCTCATTTGTTCCTTAGCAGAAGTGAAAGTCAGGCATAGTCAGGCCATCATATATGTGAGGTGCACTCCCTTACTGCCTAACTCCACTCACTTTGCAGCTATTAACCCTGTTAATGTTAGAGCTCAGGAAACCCTAAGAGCAGATGTCCACCTATCACTGGATCACCTATTGGTGTTATACTATGCATGCTCTCATGCCCAGTAACTAGAACCATTATATCACCTTAGCTGCCTGGTTGCGTCAGTAGTATAATGGGCACATTGTCTCCCTCCAGAATATGCACTGTCCAGGCAATGTCCAGAATTTTGCAAAATGTCCAAATGTATGTGTCATATATTTGGTCCGTCCCTTGTACATTTGTGGTTTCCTGGCAAATCAGTGAAGACTGCAGTCATTATATAATGACAGACATTTGAGTTTCAGACTTCATATCCTTCAGACAAATGCATGATAAAGCAACACCTGCTTTTCTAGCAACTTTCTAAGTTTATGAAAGCAATATTTAAAATCTGTCCCTGATTAGGAGCCTTTGTCACCTATTGTAACAGGCTTTGTCCAGAATTCTTGTGCCAAGAGATTGAGAGGTATGGGCATCGGCAACTAATTTTCTGTACCCCTGAATCACATTCTGGGCTTTAACTTACTGCACAACAAGTCCATTACAGCACTTTAAGTGCTCCTTCCTACTGTATGTATTCAGTCAAATATGTACAATTTAAAGACAGAGTATAGGTGAGGAAATAAAATAGGTACTATCACTCATGCGGTTACAGAAGAAAAGGACAAAATAGGAGGTACATTAGTGGCACAACATTTTTATTATATGCTCTGTATCATGTGAAATGTGAGGCAGTGAGTTCATATATAATTTCATTAAATGCATCATGAGATTTGGCATAAAGGATATAAATGATTATTCCAAAATAAATGACCAGATAATAAACAATTGCACTATGATTAATGGTACAAAGCCAATGGCACACAGTAATTAAATCTTTTTTTTTAAACAATTTTATTGATTTTAAAGAAATAAATATAAACAATTACATGTTCTTTTAACATAAAGATATTTACAATTCAAAAAGTGTTCACATAAGCATTCACATAACAGTGTTTAACAATTAAAGTGAAATTACTAAAACTGTATACAAAGGCATCCACTGAATATCATTAAGTTGCCTAGTATTTGATTTTCCATATATATATAACACGTAGAGAGGTTGAAATTTGATTTATATGATATCATTGTCAATCTCTTTTCAACAAATTTGATAGATTAACTCATGTATGATAGTTATAAGTTTTTCTAGATGTTCTAGATGTCATAGCTGCAATCTGCAATTGACAAACTTCCATTAGAATTTTCTTAAAATCATTATAGGAAGGAGGGAATTCAGATGTCCAGTTTCTTGTTATAGTTTTCCTGGCGACTGCCAGTATTGGCCAAAGTAAGGAATGTTTAACATTTTTTACACAACCAGAAGAGTACTAATGATTTTGTCAAAATAAAATTACTTGTGAATATTGGTTGTAGGAGTTCTTTAATGTTTTCCCAAAATACAAGCAAAGCAGTCATAAAACATATGGTTCCAGTCGATATTTATGTTAGACTTACATCTGTTGCAGATATTTAGTTTACCATTAATT
>NC_056745.1:1462638516-1462728516 GCF_019279795.1 Protopterus annectens | reverse complement strand
CTGTTTATAAGCTTCTGAGCAGTGCCAAAGTCTGCTCTTCAATTTTTCCCTTAGATCTACTAGTTCTCTCCTCTCCTGCACTTTTACTAGCCTGTTAGTCTAGCACTTTACCAGACTTCTTGTAGCATTTATTGTAGCACATAAAAGTGCTACCAGCACTCAACGTTCTACAAGGAAACAGCTCCATTACCTATTATTAATGCCCACTTCTCCAGGCATGTCTAAAGATCAGTTCCCTGTGCTTTCTCCTGTTAACCTGGTGAACGTGAGCATCCTGAGGCAATGTAGCAACTGCCTCATGTACACTGACAACCTTCTCCTCATACCTCCCAACACTCAGACTTGCGAGAGATACACTTATATATCCAAACTGGAAGCCACGCTCTCTCCACCCAAGACCAGAATAAGTGGTCAAGAGAAGGTCAACACTTGCACCACACCACATGGAATACATAGACCTCCAGAACACACACCAGCACTGCCTTCACATAAAAACACAAACCACACACCCACCCTCATGGAGGCTCTCAATAAAAATCTACCCAAACAACAGATACCTCCAGGGTAGAAATGCACTCAACCATCACAACACAACACTAATCATGAGACACATAACTCCCCTAAACAGTGTGCCACTCAACCAAAGCCCCTAAGGCAAAACAGCATGCCCAGCACACTAGTCATAGGTGACTCGGTAGTGAGACACACTGATGTCCCACTCACGATGCCAGAGTAATCCTATGGGCTAGGCTTGGAAATGCTCAAGGGCCATTAGCCTAGTACACAGCTATGAACCTATGAGCCTATGATTGCAAAATAGGAACAGTCACAGATTCCATCCAAGACACTAACATCATACAGGAAGGACCAACACAGACAAATGGCTGGTGCCAGATTCATAACATAAACTCAGTGCCAATAAATGAATTCTAGTACCATTTGGGAAGTCAGCCACCCTAGGAAATTACCTCACTGATTGCACACCCCTAAGACTAGAACTAGTAGTCATGGATTTGTTACACATTTAGACAGTAACTTGAATTTTGACAAGCATGTGTCTAATAGCTTCATAGGTAGGTACTAGGCTATTGGCCAAAGGGCCTAAGTAAGCCTAGCCAACATGGTTCCCTGGCTTATGCCATCCAAGAAAGTTATTTTCCTGTGCCCCTGTCGAGCAGAGCCACAGAAGTGATCCCGGGGTGTATTTCCTATTTCCCATCCATTCATCAAGATTTTTCTTGAAGAGTGCTACTGAAGAACTTTGCTTGACATAGATGGGTAGCTTGCTCCAGACTATGGGAAATCTCTGGGACAGGAATCTATCCCTCCAGCATGTCCTGCTTATTGTGGTGACAAGGTTTAGGTCCCTAGAGCATGTAGCTCAGAGAGATTGGGATTTCTTTAGGTGTAGCATGTCCAACAGCTCTGGGTTTGACATAGCTTTATATATTAGGCAGAGGTCACCTCTGAGTAGGCTATGGAGTAAAGCTGGAGTTTTTTGAGACGGTCAGTGTAGGGCATCTGTTTGAGGCCAGTAATCCTCTTTGTGAGTTACTTCTGTGGCTTTTCCAGCTGCTGCAGATGTGCTGTAAGGTACATTCCAAAAGGAGAGTTGTACTCTATAATGGGTCTAATAAGTGTTGAGTAGAGGGGAACAATGACCTCTTTTTTCCTGGATGAGAACCCTTTTGTAATGAGGTGTGCCACTTAGAAGGATTTCCTGACTACTGTGGCGATGTGATTATCAAAGGAGAGACTACTGTCCACCTAGGTCCCAAGATCTCTTATCATACATTCGGCGTTAAGTAGACTGCCAGCTATGTGTTAGTTCATGGGTACAGAGTTTTTACCAAAGGGGATGAGAATGCACTTTTTGGCATTGAGCTTGAGGCCATGGCTCTGACACCAGGCATCTGTCTCAGTGAGGCCCTTCTGTATGATGTCCACATCCTTGAGGACTCAACTATGGCTCCTAGTTTGCAGTCATCTGTGAACTTTATTAGCCAAAGGCCTTCTCTGTTAGCCTGTACTTTAGAGAAGTAGATACAAAGCAGGAGAGGTCCTAGGACTGAGCCCTGTGGTACTCCACTTGTCACTAGTTTGAAGCCAGATTTGGAGTCTGCAACTTTTACAGTGTGGGTTCTGTCAGTGAGCCAGTTGGCAACCCATCTTGTGATGTAGGGGTTTATACCTAGTTTAGTGAGTTTAGCTATAATTCCAGAATGGGGAATCATGTCAAAAGCCTTGGCGAGGTCAAGGTAGGCTGTGTGAACCACCTTACCCTTGTCTACGGCTTTGGTGACTGCCTCAAAGAAGTTGATCAGGTTTAGGAGGCATGATCTGCTTTTAACAAACCCGAACTGGGTGGGATCCAGAGTTTGGAGGTTATCAATGTCTTTGTTTATGAGTTCCATGATGATACATTCCATGGCCTTACAGACCAGGATCATCAGGCTAATAGGGCGATAGTTTCCGGGATCAGTGGTGGCTCCCCCTCTGTGAAATGGGATAACTGTTGCTGTGCACCATTCAGTGGGCACAAAGCCTGATGTGATGCTATGATTGAACATGGTGCTTAGGTGAGGAGCCAGTTTGTTCTGAAGTTAGTGCTCCATGTTTAAAATTGTCAACTAAGCAACTAATGAGACAAAGGGATAAACCATGGAAAGAATGGTTAAACAACAAACAAGCTCAAAATTACAAAACCTTAGACATCTCAGAAATCAGGTGAAAAAACACTATTAAAGACAAAAACAATATTATACTGACCTTCAAAACTTCAGTAAAAACAACTCTAACCAATTCTACTCATCCACGAGTGCACTACTTAGTCCAGGTACCAAACATAACCCATATCAGTACTCTGATAAATCTTCAGTTCAAATCGTCACTGTATTTAATAATTATTTTTCAATAGCAAACGTAATCTAACCACAAACAATTTCCAACCCACATATATCCTTTAACTAATATTCTCCTAACGCTGTTCCTGCAACATTTCTTCTCCAATACACTATTTCAAGTTCACATACATCCCAAGATACCATTTCGAATTTATATACATCTAGTCTGCAATTAGAGACTACACAAGACCCCTTAACAAACTCTCCAAAAAGTTTGCAATACAACCTGTCTCTACATATCATTTAAAAAACTTATGCAAGCTCAAAACCAACTCTACCCCCACAGATAATCTCCCAGCAGAATATCTCAAACTTGTTACTGATGTCACAGCTTTTTCTGTCAGCATTCTCATCAATGGATCCCTTACTGAAATATATGTCCCTACGCTAGTGAAAAGTCACTCATCTTTCCTCTGCAAAAAGGAGACAACTCCACTAAATATCAAACATTCATCCCATTGCCATCCTGTCCTCCCTCTCCAAAATATTAGAAAAATGTGTCCCTCAACAGTTGACATAATGGTTAAGTTGTTCACTTCCCATGCACAAGGTACAAGGTTTGATATTCCCTTATGGCCAATGACTGTTTGGAGTTTATATATTCTCCCTGTATCTCTGTGGGGTTCCTCCCATCTTAAAAAAAAAAAAAACATGCTGAGTGGTTCCATGTCAAACTCACCAATGAATGGAGCTGTGCGCAGCAGCACAGACTCTACATGGTGCCCTGTAGGGGGAAGAGTTGTACAGACCATACACTTTGGACATCTACTTTAGTGTGCAGTATCTGAAAGACAGGAGAACACGGATCACAGATTGTACACCCTTGCAGGGCTAGCAACTCAGTAGTGTAAGATATGGCTCTAAGTGATTCAGTCATGTTGACTAATGTCACCAAATGGGCATGGGTATTTGCTGGTGATACGCGGGTTGTACACCTAGCCTACTCCAATCTATGCCATGGACCCATTAACAGCAACCCCGGGTCAGTACGTTATTGGCCATCCAGTGTCCAGTTGTCCAGCTTGGGTTACCTGAAATAGCTCTGGTGAGTGAAAGCTGGATGTAAAACCAATCAACCTGCCAAATATGAGCTATGAATTGCCACAGCCAGTGTAGTTTCACTGACAGGATGGAAATTGGCAGTAGATAACATGATAGTAAAGAAGAGGCTGAGCATCTTACATATCCAAGAGACAAGATGGAAGGGCAGTGCAGCAAAGCCACTTGACTTGGGATCCAGAGTTTACTACTCAGGAGGAGGAGGACAGGTTAGAAATGGTGTAGGAACTGTGGTGAGGGAGAGGCTTCAGAAGACAGCAAAATATGTCATTAGAATTTGTGACAGACTCATGGCAATCGGACTCTAGCCTAATTTTAGGGCAGTATTCGTTATCTCAGTCTATGCCCCAAAACAGGGCTGTGATAGTGAGGAAAAGAGAGCATTCAGTCAGCAGTTGCAGGACCTACTAGATAAAGCAGGACAACATGAATTGTTAATAATGGGTGACTTAAAAGCACAGATCAGAACAGACAGAACAGGATATGAGGACTGCCTGAGTTCACATGGTTGGGGCTACAGGAATAAAGAAGATGGTATTCTAGACTTCTATCTGGCAAATGGCTTGATAGACAACACATGGTTCAGAAAGAGAGGCAGTCATATGATCACATACAAGCATGGCCAACATGCAACTCATGTAGACGCTCTGTAAGGTAAACACCTTAACCATTGCCAACCTCCCAGTAGGAGCAGTGTGGGTGCAATCAGTGATTTCAAAGTCATCCCCAGTGAAGCAGTCAACTCACAGCAAAAAACACTGGTTGCCACAATCAGCTGCAAGCAGTGGTTAGAGAATGCTCTATGGTCCACAGAGACCAGGCTGAAGACTTGGAAGCTGATAGAAGAAAAAGCACAGCAGTTCAAGGAATTACTCAGGACTCTAGCATCTCAAGAAGAAGAGGAAATAGGTGGAGTTGAAGAAGAATGTCAGTGCCTTAAAACAGCATTTGTAGTGGCTGCAGAACAGATATGTGGCCAAGCCAGGTACATAAATAAGGTACATAAAGAAAGCTGGTGGTGGAATGCAGAAGTCCAGAAAGTTGTCAAAAGAAAGGAGTTCATGAAAACGTGGGAGACAGAAAAGACAGACAAGGCTAGGAAGGAATATGGGTTGACTAACAAAGAAGCTAAGAAAGTAGTTACAATAGCAAAAACAAGACAACAGAAGCACTCTACAAGCTTCTGGAAAGTGAGTCTGTAGATTGCAAAAAGAAACTTTATCAGTTTGCAAGGTAAAGTCAGAAAGGTAATGAAGATAGTCAGACACCCTTCATAAGGGATGCTAGCAACAACCTGCTCACCAATCTACAGGACATCAGAGGCAGATGGAAGGAGTACTTCCAGCCGCTTCTGTACGAAGAAAACCCCACATAAGCTGTACTGCCCCATACACAGGCTACAAGGAGAGAAGAAGAGGAGCCCAGCATAGAAGAAGTAAGAACAGCACTAAGGAAAATGAAGTCAGGGAAAGCAGCAGGCTCAGATGAGGTCTCAGCAGCTGTGATAAAGATGCTGGGTGAGATATGGGAGAAATGGCTTTTGGGGGTACTCATAGCAGTGTGGAGAGAAAGGCATATCCCAGATGATGCGAGAATAAGCATACTAGCAAAAGCGTACAAGAACAAAGGGGACATCCACAACTGTGGGAAGTATAGAGGTATCAAGCTCCTATCACACTGCATGAAAGTGCTGGAGAGGGTGATTGATAAACAAATACACAGAGTAGTAGAAAGTAAGATGGAATATGAGCAGTTCAGATTCATATCAGGATGCAGCACAATTGATCTAATGTTTGAAATTAGACAGATAGTGGAGAATAAGCTAGAGATGAGGAAAGAGTCTAATTGGGTATTCCTGGACATGTTGACAGCATATGACAAGATCTCAAGAATGACAATTTGGGCCATCCTCTGGTGGTTCCAAGTCCCAGAAACACTGGTAGAATTAGTGCAGGCTATGTACAAGGATCCAATGACTTAAGTATGAACAGTGGTCTGTCTAACAGAGGGTTTCCCAGTGGGAGTGGGTGTGAACCAGGGTCCAGCTCTGGGTCCAGTGCAGTTCATAGTAGTGATGGGCTACATAAGTAAACCGGTCTGAAGGGACAGATCAACAAAGTTGTTATATGCAGATAATGTGGCATTACAGGCAAACTCTCAGCAAGAACTTAAGCAAAGGATAGGGGAGTGAATGCAAACCTGAAGGAACATGGGATGACATGGAGTACAAATAAGGTAGTTGTAATGGCAGCAAATGGGGGAAATCAGAAGAAGCTGAGAATTGACATAAAAGGGAAGCTAGTGGAACAGATAAACAGTTTCAAGTATCTCACAGGGGTAGTTGAGGAGAAAGGAAGTTTGAATGAGGAGGTCAAAGCTAGAATCAGAGAGGCTGAAATCAACTGGCAAAGAGTATCAGATGGGGCATATGACAGAAGAATGCCAACAAAGCTAAAAAGTAAGGTGTACAAAACAGTGGTGTGACCAGTGCTACTATAAGGTACAGAAACCTGGGCAGTAAAGGTAGGGCAGTTAAGGAAATGAAGTCCTGAGATGGGAGGTAGGATGCAAAGGAAGCCAAAGTAGCTCCAATTGCAGAAAATATCAAAGAGATCAGATTATGGCGGTTTGGGCACATGTGCAGAAAAGAAAGAAGACAATCTGGTGAAGAAGATTTGGGGCAGAAAGGAAGAAGGCAAGAGAAAACAAGGGCATCAAGCAAAGATGTAGATGGATTGTGTGAGAGAAGACCTGCAACAGTCAGGCATGAATGTGGAAGAAGGTAGGCAAATGGCATTCTTGGTGAGGGCAGGATGCTACTCAGGGTCAGGGTCATACCAGCCTGGGCTATATGATCAGAGAGCTTTTCCATGTCTCTTTTCATGTAGTCCAGGGAGGTACATCTCAGGTCATTCACACCAACATGAACAATGACAGAGTCATATTTGTACTTGTTCTGGAGTGACTTGAGTGCTTGTGTTATGTGACGGATTCTGGCTCCCAACAGGCAGCTAACAGTAACCTTCTGCTTGTCCAGCCTAGTGAGTGGGACGTCAGTATGCCTGACTATAGAGTCACCTATTACTAGTGTGTTAGGTATGTTATTTCACCTTAAGGGCTGTGATTGTGCAGCACACTGATTTTGTGTTTTATGTGTTGTCTGGTTTGTGACGGGAAGTACAGGTTGTTTGGGTGTCTGCTTTGGAGGTCTCTGATGCTTTTGCAGGTTTTAATTTATAGCCTCCTAGTATGATTTTGTGTATTTATGTGTATTTTTTGCCAGTGCTGGTTTAGTAGGTCTATGTGTGGCTGGAGGTGTGGTGCAAGTGTTAACCTTCGCCACTTGACTGTCTGCTCCAGTCTTGGGAATAATTCACAATTATACTCTCACAAGATCCTTACGATTGGGAGACAAACAACTCCTCTCACTTCATAAACCTAATAAGTCTGCAGAAAAAAAGCCTCCACTCTTGTTCTGTAGTCTTGAATAACATTCCACTTAATATCAGATCAAACCCTAACCTCCTTGCCTTCAAACATGCATTAAAAGAATTAATTACCAAGGCATGGACCTGCCCTTCTTCTAAACCTGGTTAATATAACAGTACTTACCCTTCCCTCTCTCTACTCTCCTTAATTACCCTTCTTAATTCTCATCCCACAGTTTTTCCTCCTTCGTTTCTCTCCTCCATGCCCTTTGGTTCCCCATTTCATGACTTTGTTTCTCTCCTCCATGCACTTTTGGTTCCCCATTAATTGACTCTATATTCCATGTAATTTTCCTTTGTTCCCCATTTCATGACTCTATATTCCATGTAATTTTCCTTTGCTCCTCATTTCCTGACTCTATATTCCATGTAATTTTCCTTTGTTCCCCATTTCATGTCTCTATATTTCATGTAATTTTCCTTTGTTCCCCATTTCATGACTCTATATTCCATGTAGTTTTCCTTTGTTCCCCATTTCATGACTCTATATTCCATGTAGTTTTCCTTTGCTCCTCATTTCATGACTCTTTATTCCATGTAGTTTTCCTTTGTTCCTTATTTCCTGACTATATTCAATGTAGTTTTCCTTTGCTCCTCATTTCATGACTATATTCCATGTAGTTTTCCTTTGTTCCCCATTTCATGACTATATATTCCATGTAGTTTTCCTTTGTTCCTTATTTCCTGACTCTATATTCCATGTAGTTTGCCTTTGCTCCTCATTTCATGACTATATTCCATGTAGTTTTCCTTTGTTCCCCATTTCATGACTCTATATTCCATGTAGTTTTCCTTTGCTCCTCATTTCATGACTATATTCCATGTAGTTTTCCTTTGTTCCTCATTTCCTGACTCTATATTCCATGTAGTTTTCCTTTGCTCCTCATTTCCTGACTCTATATTCCATGTATTTTTTCTTTCTCTGCTGCCTTGCCCCTTCTCTCTCTCACTATCACTTGTTTCCTAACTATTCTTACTAACTCTTTTCCTTACCCGTTCTCATACCACCTTTTCTCTCATAACCACCTTACATCCTTATTCCTGTTATTAACTCATCTTTTTAAATATATATTCACACATCTATCGCTTTACTCCCATAATGATAGGAGCACAATAAATAAGCTAAACAGGAAACTAAGAGGATTAAAAGTCCTACAAGGCCAATTATGAGGTCAAGATAGCCTTTCAGGCTAAAGAAATCTACAAGGCCTTCTACAAATATGCCCAAAACGTCAAAGGCAGCAGATATCAATGTGCCAAAATGATGGTCAACAGAGCCACCTTCACTGGGCAGATCATCATAGTAAATTTACTGGCTGACAAATTCAGCTCAGACTTCACACCCCCACTCTCCCTCCTCTCCTCCCTCCATGAAATACCTATCAGCATAATCTCCTCCAACTATTAATAGGACCAGGTCCTGGTGGTACTTGCTAAGGCCAAAAACACAGCCTCAGTAGGCCCTGACAATGTCCTTGGATGCCTCCTAAATAGTTGTAAACATGACCCATCAGGACCTCTTGAGTCACTTTTCAACTGTAGCTTCAAAGCAGGTTTTGTACCACAAGAAAGGAGGACTGCAATGGTTTCACAAGGGTGGACCATCAACCAACCATGGAAACTACAGGCCTATTGGTCTGATATGCAAAGCCATGGAACAAATTATCATGGAGATGATCAACAAACACATAGGTAACCTTCAGATAATGGACCCAACCTAGTTTGGCTTTGTCAAGGGAAGATCATGCCTACTAATCATGGTGGACTTCTTTGAGAATGTCATCAAGGCAATGAATGAGGGTAAAACAGTGCATACTGCCTACCTGGACCTGGTAATGTGTTTGATACAATAATCCACTTAGGCATAGTTGACAAACTCACTGAAATGGACAAGAAACCCTACGTAACTCATTAGATTGCCAGGTGACTCACAGACAAGGCCCACAAACTCAGGATTGGTGATAACTACCTCTCTTAAGAGAATGGTCACCATCAGTGATTAGTCTCTTAATAGAGGACTCCATGCTGGGATAGCTCCTAACTGACACCTACTTTGAGAGGTAAAGGCTAATGTCAAGGGCCTTTGGCTGACTAAGTTCACAGGTGACAGCAAACTGGAAACTATAATAGATACCTCCCATGGCACAAACATTTTACAAGAGGGTCTAACACAGACAAATGACTGTTGCCAAACATCACGGACTACAATTCAATGCTAATAAATTAATTTTAGTGCCTTTTGGGGAAGCTGCCACTCAGGCTAATTACTCCATTGATAAATCTCCCCTAAGAGTTGACCCAGTAGTCAGGAATATGGGATCATATATAGACAGTAATCTGACCTTTGACCAACAACATGTGACTAAGGTAGTAAGAAAATCATTCTATGTTGCCCAACATATAGGCAAAGGTATGGCATCCAGGTCGAAGGAAGTCATAATGCTACTTTATTTGGCCCCTATCAGACCCATCATTGAATATAGTTCCCGCTTTGGCATGTACCTGGCCAAACATATGCAACAGTTGGAGCACCCACAAATGTGCCGTAATGGGAATCCAGAGTATAAACACATTGTCCTGTATGTGTCACATTAAACCCTTACCTCTATACAAAGTCTTCCACAGGTTACTGAGCAGCGATCTACACCTGGCATACAAGGCATCCTCAGATCCAGTCCTGATGGACCTTTTGTACATCCACAAAATGAATAACACCAGAAACACTAGATCCAAGAATTTACATTTTGCTTGTGACATAAATAAGACGTGTTGGCAAGACAGATATGTGTCTCAGAGGATGCCTATACTCTGGAACAGGCTCCCCATTCATGTGAAGTGTAATCCATCCCTAATCCTATTTAACTGTAACCTTGACCAATGGATGGGAAAGTGGTAATTCACCTGGGGTCTGGCCCCCATGTCTCTGATAGACAGAGGCAGACAGTAATGTCCAAACTAGTCTCTCCTTTGATAGTCACATCGCCACAGTAGTCAGGAAGTCCTTCTACGTGGCACACCTCATCATAAAAGGGTTCTCATCCAGGAAAAAAAGAGGTCACCGTTACCCTCTACTCATCACTCATTAGACCCATTATAGAGTACAATGCCCCTTTTGGAATGTACCTCACAAGACATCTGCAGCAGCTGGAAAGGCCACAGAAGTACCTCTCAAAGAGGATTACTGGACTCAAACAAATGCCCTACACTGACCGCCTCAAAAAACTCCAGCTTTACTCCATAGCATATCGCCTACTCAGAGGTGATCTCTGCCTAACATATAAAGCTATGTCAAACCCAGAGCTGTTGGACATGCTACACCTAAAGAAATCCCAATCCCTCCGAGCTACATGCTCTAGGGACCTAAATCTTGTCACCACAATAAACAGGACATGCTGGAGGGATAGATTCCTATCCCAGAGACTTCCCATACTCTGGAACAGGCTACCCATCTATGTCAAGCAAAGTTCTTCATTAGCACTCTTCAAGAAAAATCTTGATGAGTAGATGGGAAATAGGAAATACACCCCGGGGATCACTTCTGTGTCTCTGCTCGTCAGTGGCACAGAAAAATAACTTTCTTGGGTGGCGTAAGCCAGGGAACCTTGTTGGCTAGGCTTGCATAGGCCCTTGGGCTGATAGCCTAGTACCTACCTATGAACCTATAAACATAACCTCTAGAGAATTCCTAACTAACAGACTCGCTCCTAATAAATGACCTTGATGCATAGGGACACAGTTGAGTTGGATTACACAGCTAGACTTATGAAAACCCTGGTGGTTATTAGCCTAGTATATAACTATGGATCTACGAACCTATGAAATATTCTTTTTGGTCCCACTGAATTTCTTCAGATTTCCATATTTTTTAGGTTTTATTTCCTATAATAATGCTTGTTGATTTCTTATCTGCATTGCTACAGTAACTAATACTTGAGAATATGTAATGTAAACCTTTTTACTACTGTAAATTTTATTTTATTTTACTTTATTATATCACTTTTCTGTTATTGCTATGCTTTCAGAGCCTTTCTCCCTGGTTCTCCATGGAAAATCTGACCTTCTTGGTATACAAATGTCAATAAATAAATAAATCATAACTCTGCATACCTTAGTTATGTCTGATAAAAGAGTCTGCAGTAGATTAGCACATTACTCCATTCAGCAAATTTTAAATAGATCAAAACATTTTTGAGGATTAACTTAAAACTGAAAAGCCTATTAAAAAGTTGCTTTTTGGTATATTTTAACAGTGCCAGATTTATTAAAGCATTCACTTGCTTACAAAATTAATAGAAGTTGTTAAATTGGACCAGCCCTAGCTAAACCTGTGTTCACATGATTATTTCAATTGTTCAAAAAGAGAAGGGTTCATTCTTTGTAGAAACTGTTTAATGTGGCAGTCAGGACTGCTATTCCTGTTTATCTAGTAAAATAAGAACTCCCCTTATATATTAAGGCAGGCTTTGCAGTGTGTACTTAAACACACACTGGACAGGGCACATTTTACTTTTGGGAAGAAATTTTATTTTAATGCTTCCTTCATCCTACTAATCATAAATCACTCATTTCAAGGTATTCCATGGAAAAACAATAGTTCCTTTTAAATCTTATGCATTTCATATGATTCATATCTGGATGGTCACACACTCTTTGAATATCACATTACTCACTGTCAATCATCCTAGTACCATAGAAGAACTGATATATATATATATATATATATATATATATATATATATATATATATATATATATATATATTTTTTTTTTAAACATATATATATTTTTTTTACTGAAATTGATGCAGTTCTCTTTTCAGATTATTACAAGACATTTGCATATATCCCATGTGCCTCTGATGTAAGAGGTTTGGGAGGTCACTCAGTGGAAGTTCTAACTTTGCTGGAGTTTTCATTTTGATTTTACTGATTGGTTTCTCAGTGACCTTCTCACTCATTGTTATAATTTCATTTTGTAAAACATTGCAACACTGCTAGGAGCCAGGTCAGTAAGGTGGCTTGAATATCTTGGAGGTAGTAATCTACTGACATAATATATGCTAAAGGAATAAATAGCTTAGAACATGGAATTATTAAAAAATGGCACACATTAATGAAGCCACAACATAGCATGCTACTGTGTAATGAGGGACTGTGATACTATCAAGCATAGTGTGGAATGTTCTGGAATAGTTTATTTTGGTGCAGTTAAGAAGACTGACTGTAACTCTAAACTGGCTTACTTACACATTGATTCTTTTTATTAATTTGTATTCAATTACTAAATTATGTACTACAGTTGTAAAGAATTCTCCTCAGACAACCGAAGAAGGGACATGCTTTGATCTAGTAGTTTTATGTGATTTAGAAGATTAATTGAATAGGTTTTTGGATGAAATACTGCATGATTGCAAATGACTTATTTGTCAAATTTCTTTTTATTAAATATTTTCACAAAATATGCAGAAGAATATAAACAAGACATCTACATGTGGTACAGTTGATGTTACAGAATGCATAGTTTATTACTGCAAGGATATGCTTATATTGTGATTAGTCCAATAACTTTTATCATATAGCAGTTCTCTTGTACATTATATTGCAGTTGCGAGCAGTACTACAGGTATAACATCAACCTATAGAATGATAATAGTTTACTCTTCTATACCATATATACATATATACAGATATGTCACCTTAATTATTGTGGTTATTAATCTCAACTTAATGATGTGTTTACTATCCTTATATAATTAGCATTTAACTTACTGTTTATGACAGAATATCAATTAATGCTTTGTAGTACCTCTGATAGTAGGTTTGGTTCTTCTGACTTTTTGTATAACGCTTTTTGGTCAATATATGTTTTTTCGCCATGCTTTTATATTCTGACCACTTTAGTCTTGATCTGCCTATCCAGTTTTTTGCTATGTAAGCTTTTAACAGGGTGCATAGTGTTATTATAATGTGTTTAGAGAAATTATTATTATTGCATTTGTATACATGTAGTATAGCTGTCTGCATGACAACGTGAATTTTGAATAGCCTAATTTCTCTAAAAGGAATCTTAGTGAGCACCATAGTTTATAAACTGTTTTGCAGCTCCAAAAGATGTGGAGGATATCTTCCTCTTTATTAGGACAAAAGGGGCAATATGGTGACTTGGATGGGTTAAATTTGTTAAGGTGAACAGGTTTATTGTAGGCATTGTTGAAGATCATGATCTGTGTGTATAATAACTTTTTATATGGTGCCAGTTTCATAGTATTTCTAATAGCTACTTCCTTTTGATTGTTTCTTATGGTGTTATCTTTACTTTTGCAAAACTTTGAAAAAATAATTGTATTTTGGTATTTAATATTTGCTATTAATTTATGTGTATTTGATATCATTTTCTTTTGACTCAAGAGCAATTTTAGAACATCTTGCTCAACTACAGTGATGTCTTTGGTTATAGTACTTACTAGGTATAAGATTTGTTTAATTATCATTTTATATTTATTGCTTGCTTTAAGTAGTTTCATGATATCTTCCATTGAAAGGTTATTTAATTGGTAAAAATCCCATACTGTACAATTTTTTATTAAAGGGTATTTATCTAGGTTTACCATAGTATTTACAGCTGTTTATTAAGATTGGGTGAATTTTTATTGTCTTAAGAGTTTCTTGTTTTAAGAAGAGAATCATTTTTGGATTAACTTTATATGTTATAATGTTCTGGTGAAATAATTTAACCCATAATGGGTACCATTCATTACCTATAGGGTCATGATTTGTAATCTGCATGAGGCGACTTGCATTGATAATGTCATAGTACAACTGAAAACCAAGAAGGCATAAGCCTCCTTTTTTTTTGAGGGTATTAGCTTATTATAGCTAATTATTGTACTTCTTGGGTACCATATGAATTTTACCAGTCAAACTTTTATCTTGTTGAAGAAGGTAACTGGAATTTTCATGAAAGTGGCATTCAGATGGTATAAAATCTTAGGCAATATGTTCATTTTTACAATTGAAACTTTTGATAATGCAAATAGTATAAGCTTTTCCCATTTATTAATGTTACTGACTATATTTGACCAAGTTTTAACTATACTATTATTGAACATATCTGATTGTGTATGACTAAAATTTATACCTAAATAAGTATATTGCACTTTAACATTAAAGTAAAATTCCTTATGTCCCAGCGGGTTAATTGGATAAATAATTGACTTCTTAGGATTAATTTCCTAATTGGATACTAGGAAAAACTTATCTATGGATGACAGGCTTTTATTTAAATCAGTATTAGGATACTGAAAGTAAATATTGCGATTGTCTGCAAAAGCTGTGTATTTTATTTGAGTCTTTGATACTAAAATAAGATGATGGTATGTTCTCTGTGTAATTTGCAGTAGTAATGTTTCTATATAGAAATTAAACAGGTTTGGTGAGAGTGGGCATCCCTGTCTGATTCCATTAACTATTTGTATTGGGTTAGAAGTTTTCATATTTATATAGAGAGTTGTAGTTGCTTTAGTGTATAACATTTTAATCATTTTTATGTATTCTTTTGGGAATCCAAATTGATAAAGTACAAAAGGAGGAATTTTTGACTGACTCTGTCAAAGGCTTTTGTTGCATCTACCGATAATGCGTATTTAGGGGATTTGTCCTTGGCACATAAGTGGGTTAGGGCATCGATGGTTAATGTGTTGTCCTTTACTCGTCTCTGACTCATAAAACCTAGATGTTCAGGTGCAATCATAGCTGGGGCTACTTTCTGTATCCTTTGTGCTAAAATTGTTGAATATATCTTAATATCCATATTAATCAGAGCTATGGGTCTATAGTTGTTCGGATTTGTGGGATCTGTAGATTGCAAATGATTTATAGGAAAAAATAAAACTGTTTTTGTGCAGGAGGCAAAATTTCAAAAGTTTTTTATAAATGACAAGAGATGTTCAATAGACAATTCTGATAACTGTGAAATCAAGGGTCTGTCCACTGATGAATATATCAGTGCTCTAGTTGAGATGGGAGTGACAGATTTGGAAATAACTGTGAAAATACTCCCGTAACTTTTCACTATATATACCATATATAGTCCTTATGCTGCTAATGGAGATTAGCAATGACTCCATCTGTAGCAATTAACTTTTCTTCCTGCTCCCAAAGTCGTCAGCTGTTATGATAGTGGAGGATTAAATGTATGATGAATCAGATATATAAGTGACTCCTACACAGCTTTAACTCCATAAAATACCCAGAAGGTTCAAATGAAGAAATGTTATTCCCACCCACCCTCCCTGTTTTTGTTTTGGTGTTAATCTTGGTGGCCTTGAAACTGCCCGCCCCTCAGCCTGCCTCTGGGCCCATCTCATTTGCTCACTCAACTGAGTGCAGTGAGATCATATTCTGATTTCAGGCATTCCTACTGTGTACAAAGAGAGCATCTGGGAAACAGACAAAAAAAAAATTAAGCTTATTTCCTGCCTTTCCTGTTAAGCGGTATAGACTATTTGTAGGCTTCTGAGCCCCCAGGCCCTTCTGTGTTTGAGGGAAGCCTTCTGGCTTGTTTTTTTTTTCTTATAACTAGCCAGTTTTCGAGTTTCAGCACTCAAATCTGTTTCTTTGATCTCAGCACTTGTTCAGATAAAAAAAAAAAAAAATTTATCTGCTTTTACTGTACTTGTGTTTCTACCTACTTCATTTTACTTTTGCATCATCTTAAAAATACTCAATTGTATTTATTACTGCTTGGTGTAACTCATTCTAAGCCTTTTGGTTTAAACACTTGGGCTTCGGACCAGTTGTTTTGCACTGAGAGGGTTTGTGGTCTGCACTGTTGTGGCAGAACAGGTAGCTTACATCCTTCTAGGTTGGGAACTGCTGATTGAGGGCTCAGTGTCTGTTATCATCTTAAAAATACTCAATTGTATTTATTACTGCTTGGTGTAACTCATTCTAAGCCTTTTGGTTTAAACACTTGGGCTTCGGACCAGTTGTTTTGCACTGAGAGGGTTTGTGGTCTGCACTGTTGTGGCAGAACAGGTAGCTTACATCTTTCTAGGTTGGGAACTGCTGATTGAGGGCTCAGTGTCTGTTATTCTAAAAGTGTATTAATTCTGGTTTAAGCACTTGGGCTTTCAGGCCAGTTATTTTACATTAAGAGGGTTCGTGGTCTGCACTCTTGTGGGAGGAGAGGCTGGACTCTACCCTTCTGAGCTGGGAATTTCTGGTTAAAGGCTTATAGTGCATGCATATCTGAACTGCTTCTTACCGAAGTTGGTGCGCCTTGTTTGCTGTGGCATAGACTGGATTCGGGCCTGCTGGATCTAGCTTTGTTTGTGTAACTTGAGCACTAATCCAGACATTCTCTAAAGTATTCAATTGTATTTATTACTGCTTGGTTGTAACTTGATTAAAGTGTAGCTATCATTCTAAGTCTTTTGGATTAAGCACTTGGGCTTCAGACCAGTTGTTTTACATTAGGAAGGTTTGTGGCAAGCACTGTGGTGGCAGGACAGGTAGCTTTCATCCTTCTAAGTTGGGAACTGCTGATTGAGAGCCCAGTGTCCAAGGGTATAAGTTCTGGTTTAGGCACTTGGGCTTCAGGCCAGTTATTTTACATTAAGAAGGTTCGTGGTCTGCACTCTTGTGGGAGAAGAGGCTGGACTCTGCCCTTCTGAGCTGGGAATTTCTGGTTAAAGGTTTATGGTGCCTGAATATTTGAACTGTATCTTACTGAAATTGGTACACCTTGTTTGCTCTAGCATAGACTAGATCCAGGCCTGCTGAATCTAGCTTTGTTTATATGGTTGTTGTTTGTTTGCTTGTTATTTCCCTGGAAGCTAATTCCACCTAATACGCGGCTTCTCAGCGCTTCTGTGGATCACTAGTGATATCTGCATTGCTTACTGTACTAGTTCCTTGTTTCACTTGAAAGAAAGTTACTGTTTGTCATTTTTGCATTTAGTTACTTGTAACACATTGCACTCAAGTTACCTGGCACTTGCTCACTAAAGCAATTATATAAGTCAGCACTAAAAATTAAAAGCACTACTACACCCTAACTCCCCACTGGCCCTTGTTTTCAATTATTAAGGAATTCCCAATATTATTCTAGCATGTCCAAAGGTCAGTTGTCAATCTCCTCTCCGGTCCAGCTGGTGAATCTGGGAATCTTGAGGCAATGTTATAACTGCCTCATGTACACAGACAACCCTCTCCTCCTCCCACATAACACAAATACTTGCGAGAGATGCAGCTATTTAGCCAAACTGGAGGCTGAGCTCTCTCAACTCAGGACTGGCAAGACCAGACAGGAGGAGAAGGCAACTACACACACCACAAAACCAGCCTCACATAATGCTACCACACCACTGAATCAAACACATAAACACACAAAGACATACTCGGAGGCTCTGCGTAAAAATTTACCTAAACAGCAGAGGCCTCCAAAGCAGACACCCAAACAACTGCTACCTCAAGACACCCCACAAGCAACACATAAACCACAAAAGCAGTGTGCAAAGCAGTCACAGCCCTTAAGGCCAAATACAACACCAAACATACTTGTCATAGGTGACTACATAGTCAGACACACTGACGTCCCACTCACCAGGCTGAACAAGGAGAGGGTCACAGTAAGCTGCCTATCGGGCGCTAGAACCCGCCACATAACACAACCACTCTGGTCACTCCACGGCAAGTACAAATATGACACAGTCATTGTTCATGCTGGTGTGAATGACCTGAGACGTACCTCTCTGGACTACATGAAAAGAGACATAGAGGAGCTCTCTGATTATGTAGCCCAGGCAGGTATGACCCTGACCCTGAGCAGTATCCTTCCTTCACCAAGAATGATGCCACAATATAGAGACAAGATGATCAGCTTTAACAATTGGCTTAATGTCTGGTGTCATTCAAAGGGGATCCAGTGTCTGTCTGCCTGGGATGACATGCTTGACAAGCCACGCTGCTTTGCAAGGGACAGCTTGCACCTGTCACCCCTGGGATTCCGGATATTGGCTAAGGCTCTTGCCACCCCCATAGTGCCTTTTTTAGGCAAGGCTCAAATTCTAAACCTACCACCCTAGAAAATAAAAATGGGAAGAAACTGAGGGTAATGCTGCTCAATGCCAGAAGTCTAAATCTCAAAATGCACGCACTCGAGGCCCTTCTCAGTATGGAGAACATCGATGTCTGTGCTGAAACTGAAACCTGGTTCAAGGCTCCTGAGAGCACCCCGGCACTATTAGGTTTTACCTCATATCATGCGTTCTGGCCCCAAAACCCGGACCACACCACAAAAGGAGGGGGTGTATCCATATTCATAAAGGATACCCACATCTCCAGGTTGGTGGCAACGCACGAAGCTTCGGAAACCATCCAGGTGCAACTAACCATAGGCAAAACTGCTCTACAAATTGTAGCATGCTACAGGTCACCCTCTCAAACTCAGGAACCCCACACAGCCTTCCTGAAGACACTGGAGGGTATAAATGTATCTCCAAACACCATCATATTGGGTGACTTCAACTACCCGAATATAGACTGGGAACATTACTCAAGCCCTAATTTCTAGCCCAACGGTTCCTGGAGTTCATAAATTCAAATGCCATGGAACAGCTAGTCACTGTTCCCATGAGAGGAGAAAATATACTAGATCTCATTATCACAAACATGGGGACAAAATGCTCCACACCGGAAGTATATCCCTCATTGGTGAGATGTGATCATAAACTAATCTCACTGGAAATCCACATCCCGCCCCACCCCAAACAAACAAGACCACAGTGAAGAACTTCTCTAAAGCAAACTTCACACTACTCAAGACTGGTGTGGTATCCTTCAAGGCCCCTGAGCCAGTGGAAACCACAACCCAAGCTACGGAAGCCCTTACAAATGCCTTCTATGAACACCTCCAGGACTGCATGGATCAGGCAATCCCAAATAAAACCAAGACTCTTTCCACAAAGGGCAAATGTCCAGTCTGGTGGACCCCAGCCATTAACAAACTTTACAATAAGAGGAGAAAGCTATTACATGATAGAACAAAATCCATAAAAGGGAAGTCACCCTGATCATTATTAGTAAAAAACTACGAGCACTCATAAAATCAACTAAGGCCAATTTTGAGAGAAAAATTGCCATGGATTCAAAGGACAATCATAAGGCCTTTTTCAGCTATGTTAGGAACCTGGGTGGAAACTCCCAGATATGCTCAGAATTAGTCCAAAATGATACAAAAATCACTGAACCCACAGACATTGCCAACATACTGGCAGACAGGTTCAGTGCAAACTTCACCCCCCTCTCCCCCCCTAAAGAAGAGATAACTATCCCAGCAGAGTGTAGCCTCCCAGACATCTCAAATGCGCAGGTGAAAGCTGCTCTCTCTAAAGCTAAAAACACAGCATCAATGGGACCAGATGGTGTCCCCAGCTGTGTGTTACACGAGCTAAATGAGGAATTAAACCCGCACATAAGGCAGCTGTTTAATCTCAGCCTTACCACAGGATACGTGCCCAAGGAGTGGCATATGGCAACTGTGGTCCCACTCCACAAAGGCGGTGCCTCTACGGACCCTGGTAATTACCGCCCCATAAGCTTAACAAGTCTAGTCTGCAAAGCTATGGAGAGGATCATAATGGAGCTCATAAACAAAGATATAGGGGACTTGCAGACATTGGACCCGACCCAGTTTGGCTTCGTCAAGGGCAGATCATGCCTTTTGAACTTGGTCAACTTCTTCAAAACAGTCACCAAGGCCATTGATGAGGGAAAGGCAGTCAATACAGCCTACCTTGACCTTGCAAAGGCCTTCGACACAATACCCCACTCGGGTATTGTAGAAAAGCTTACCAGCTTAAATGTAAACCCATATGTCACAAGATGGGTTGCAAACTGGCTTAAGGACAGAACCCACAGGGTTAGAGTTGCTGGCGCTATGTCAGACTCCAAGCCGGTCACAAGTGGTGTCCCACAGGGCTCGGTCCTTGGCCCCCTATTGTTCGGCATCTACTTCTCAGAAGTACAGGCCAACATGGGAGGACTTTGGCTGACAAAGTTTGCAGATGACTGCAAACTGGCCATAGTGGAAAGTGCATCGGACACGGATATCCTTCAGAAGGGACTCACGGAAACAGATAGCTGGTGCCAGAGCCATGGCCTGAAGTTAAACGCCAAAAAATGTATAGTCATACCCTTCGGGAAAAACAAGGTAACCCCAAGCTACCATATAGGTGGCAATCCACTAAGCACAGAAGAGGTTATCAGGGACCTGGGGACCCAGGTTGACAGTGGCCTTTCTTCTGACACTCACGTTGCTAAAGTGGTTAGAAAGACCTTCTACATTGCCCACCTGATCATGAAGGGATTCACATCCAGATCTAGTGAGGTCATTGTTCCCCTGTACTCTTCACTTATCAGACCAATGATCGAGTAAAATGCCCCATTCGGGATGTATCGCACCTGACATCTGCAGCAATCGGAGAGACCCCAAAAGTTCCTCACCAAAAGGATAAAGGGACTCCAAAATCTGTCATATGCTGCCAGACTGAAGAAACTCCAGCTCTATTCAGTTGCATACCGTCTGCTCAGAGGTGACATGTGCCTGACATACAAGGCCATGTCCAACCCGGAATTAATGGACATGCTCCACCTCAAAAAATCCAAATCCACCAAAACCACTAGAGCAAGCGACTTAAACCTTAGCACGGATATAAATAGGATGTGCTGGAGGGATAGATTTATCACTCAGAGACTCCCTATGCTGTGGAATAAAATCCCGGTCCATGTGAGGCAGAGCACCTCCCTGGCTCTGTTCAAGAGAGATCTTGACCTGTGGATGGGAGATCGTAGGTTTATCCCCGGGAATCATCTCTGTGTCACTGCTGGACAGAGGCACTACAAACTAATGGGCACAGTATTTTTTCATATAAGGGGTGGCGTAAGCCACAAAAATTTGGGCTAGGCTTATAAATGCCTTAGGGCAGATAGCCTAGTATAAACCTATGAACCTATGAACCTAAATGATATTCTCTCATATCACTACTTAGTTTGAGGTTTCTCTATCTATCTAGCTATCTGTCTGTCCATCTACACTATCAGCCAAAGTTCTCTGCTTGTAGTACTTTTGAAACCATGCTTTCACTTTCTCTTCAATTTCTTGGCACCTTATGTGGACTTCTGGCTTTCTATAATTCCTCCCCATGTAGCCAGTTTGGTTATTCTTGCAAAATGAAAGCAGCATGGCACTCAGTGGAAGGATTTTTTCTTTATGCAGGGAAATTGAAGTTGAATGGGGAGCAAACCCCTTCCCCAAGAGGTAGAAACTTGGTTATCTGTGCACAAATTTACTAAGCACTGCAAACTAGATTTTTTCTGCAGGCCCAGGACCGGGCTTTGCTAGCACTGTTCTCCAGGGGCTCTTTGAGCATTCAAGCATGTTTCCTTACATGGGACTGCAAAATTCTGCCCACTCATCCTCTTATTTGTGGCATGTGTGTCTGCAGGTACCACATTCCACCTGCACGTGAAGAGATAACTGACATGCCATAGATAAAGTGTTATCACCCCCAGCCTGCCTGTTGGAAGAGGTGCACATACACATAGTAATGTAAATATGTCTGAGTGCAGAACACTGCTTCACACTGCAGCCTGTTCAACTGCTGCGATGGAATATCTCATGTACCACCCTATGAGATGGCTGCCATAGTCTAATCTCACTATTCTGCTTACGTTCCAATGTTTACATTAACTATTTACATCGATGTCCCCAGTACTACCCTGCATTTGCACTCAGCAGGAATGCATACTACCTTTACTTTTATTAAATATATTTCTCCATTAGCCTCACATTAGCATTGTTTCTATGGCAGTCAAAGTTTTATTTAACCTAGTAGTTCTTTGTGAGTGCATGCATGTGCTCGTGTGTGTTTGTGTGTGTGTGTGTGTGTGTGTGTGTGTGTGTGTGTGTGTGTGTGTGTGTGTGTGTGTATGTCTGGTTGCATGCTTGCACATGTATGCATCATACACTCATACAATAAAATGTGTGTTGTGTATCTGTGCTTGTGTGTGTGATTGCTGTTACATATATGCGTGCATATTACCATTTGAAAAATGCTGGCGAAAAGACCTATTGCGTATTCCTGATTTTGTGGTTAGAATGAGTAGTTAGAGATTCTTCTTTATGACACACTTATCATGTCAACAACATAGCACATTTTAGCCTTTTATTTAATCAAGCATCTCATCCAGTTACAGAGAATGTTTAGATATCAAACAATACACGTTACAAATATAACGGAATTTGCTTAGCAATACTGCCTAAAGGAGGCAATAACTATTTTCAGGAACATGGAACTGACCAAGGGCCATTCTGATGAATCTTCTTTCACTGACACTGATTTATGGAAGGACTCCTGAACAAACTCTTCTTCTATAACCTGCTCTTTGTTGTTGTGATCCAAATGTAAATTAAATTTTATTTAGTGACGTCCAACAGCATGAATGATTCAGGGTTCCACCCTCTTGCTCAGAAACTGTTGCTCCTTGTGACTATATACTTCAGGGTCTGGCCTGTGCCCTGGATAGCCCTGTGAATTACTGTGTATTTGGTAAACACAAAGACTGGTCATTTGATATTCAAACTACATATCTGTATCATTAGGAATAGCGATAGACTGTCTTCCACAATTACTGTGGCTTTCAAAGAAACTTTCTCAACATAAGTCAGAGCATTAGTCTGAGCAAAATCAAAAGAAAAATAAATACCTATAGGGAGGAAAGAAAGTACAAACAGACACTGAAACATCATAGAAAATGCAAACAGGAAATAAAGGCATTAATGTTTTCAAATAATCTTGGAAAACAGGAGCTCTGACCAGAACGATGATCGCGGGCCCCATAGGTTCATAGGTTCATAGGTTTATACTAGGCTATCTGCCCTAAGGCATTTATAAGCCTAGCCTAAAGTTTTGTGGCTTACGCCACCCCTTATGTTAAAAAATACTGTGCCCATTAGTTTGTTGTGCCTCTGTCCAGCAGGGACACAGAAATGATTCCCAGGGTAAACCTACGATCTCCCATCCACCGGTCAAGATTTCTCTTGAACAGAGCCAGCGAGGTGCTCTGCCTCACATGGACCGGGATTTTATTCCACAGCATAGGGAGTCTCTGGGTGACAAATCTATCCCTCCAGCATGTCCTATTTATATCCATGCTAAGATTTAAGTCGCTTGCTCTAGTGGATCTGGTAGATTTGGATTTTTTGAGGTGGAGCATGTCCATTAATTCCGGGTTGGACATGGCCTTGTATGTCAGGCACAGGTCACCTCTGAGCAGGCGGTATGCGACTGAATAGAGATGGAGTTTCTTCAGTCTGGCAGCATATGACAGATTTTGGAGTCCCTTTATCCTTTTGGTGAGGAACTTTGGGGTCTCTCCAATTGCTGCAGGTGTCGGGTGAGATACATCCCGAATGGGGCATTGTACTCGATCATTGGTCTGATAAGTGAAGAGTACAGGGAACAATGACCTCACTTGATCTGGATGTGAATCCCTTCATGATCAGGTGGGCAATGTAGAAGGTCTTTCTAACCACTTTAGCAATGTGAGTGTGAAAAGAAAGGCCACTGTCAACCTGGGTCCCCAGGTCCCTGATAACCTCTTCTGTGCTTAATGGATTGCCACCTATATGGTAGCTTGGGGTTACCTTGTTTTTCCCGAAGGGTATGACTATACATTTTTGGCATTTAACTTCAGGCCATGGCTCTGGCACCAGTTTTCAGTTTCCGTGAGACCCTCTGAAGGATATCTGTGTCCGATGTACTTTCCACTATGGTGCCCAGTTTGCAGTCATCTGCAAACTTTGTCAGCCATAGTCCTCCTATGTTTGCCTGTACTTCTGAGAAGTAGATGCCGAACAACAGGGGGCCAAGGACTGAGCCCTGTGGGACACCACTTGTGACCGGCTTGGAGTCTGACATGGCACCAGCAACTCTAACCCTGTGGGTTCTGTCCTTTAGCCAGTTTGCAACCCATCTTGTGACATATGGGTTTACATTTAAGCTGGTAAGTTTCTCTATAATACCCGAGTGGGGTATTGTGTCGAAAGCTTTGCTTGTTTTAATATTGAGTTGTGCTGTTCTTCCTCAGTCCATATTTCACAATAAAAAAAAAAAAAAAAAAATCAGAGTTTCTTATTTTTTCTATGCTCCCTGATCTCAGTCTTTATGTAAATACAAACACTGTTCTGTTTATGTGTGGATGCAAATTGATTGTGAGCCATTACATTCACTGCAGAGTTATGCAATGAAAATTGGGGGAAAATAACTAAGACCTTTGTGTCAAAATTATGTTTGAATAGTCACTAGCTAAACTAAGCCATATGGAGTTGCATTGCCATTTCTTCATGAGTTACCTTACCATGTCCTGGTTTGACACAATCAAGTCAAACCTGGTCACATTAAGGTAAGTTGATACAAATATAGATTAATACTAGGTTCTCATTATGCAGACTATTGCAAGCCTAGCCAATAGCCAGGGACCAGAATCAAACCCTGCACCAAGTAGCTTTATTTTGTCATTAATGTACAGAGCAACTGAATCAGTACCCCCACCCCCTCTAATTAAAGCATATCCAGGAAAGTAAGATCTAGGTCACAGTATGCACCACTCCTGCATAGTGCCAGCTTGATTTTCTGTGACAGCTGCCACAAAGTGTATATTTGTTTATTTACACTTTGTTGACTGGGCTAGTCCCACTAGGTCAGTGTCCTTTTTTCAGGGGACACCCAAGGTGATATTCATACTGATAAGGGAAATATTGGATGAGGCACCGTAGATCTTTCTCTACTCTTCTTTTTTCAATAACTGCAAATAACATCTTTTCCATCCACTTGATGTACTACCAACTCGCTGAGATTGGATTGAGCAGGAGGCGGTGTATAAATATTTCGGAATTGATGAAGGATCAACAATAAAACACAAATAAATGCAAATAAAACTTAGTAAAGAATATTTTAGAAGACTTAAATTAATACTAAAAACAGCATTGACATCTAGGAACAAAGTCCAAGCTATAAACCAAGTCACTCCTCCTGTCCTAACTTAGAGTTTTGGAATGACTGACTGGGCTCAAAAGGTGTTGGATCGGTTGGACAGGAAAACAAGAAGGACGCTTCATGCTCAAATGATTTATAAAAATCAGTGTATACCAAGAGTACATATTCCCCATTCTGAAGGAGGGATGAGCCTCCTCAAAATTGATTACATGTACAGATCTGTGATACTGGGACTGCATACATATCTGCTGACCTCACAAGACCCAAACCTAATGAAAGTTTCAAAACATGATGAGAATAAATCTAAGATGATTTCCATGCTTAGTTTAGCAGAAGCATATCGGTGTCAAGTGGGAATGGAAATCAAACCAGAAGTAGATAAAAATCAGGCAGCAACTAAATGCGCCAAAAACAAAAGAAGGAATATAAGGTGAAGGACCAGATGAGAAGGTAAGAAATGAATAAAAATGCATACATATAGTTGTAATTATAGGAAACTTCTGGAAGAACCTCATGTTGATCAGGAACAAATGCAGGAATGGTTAATGAGAGGTGGATTTAAACCAAAAGATGAAAGGTTAATATTGGGTTACGTACGTCATTTTTTGGGTTACGTACGCGCTGGTTACAAAGTCCAGTGGACACGTACAAGAAACAGACAAATGTAGGTTTTGTAAGACAGAATTGGAAACAGTCGCACAACTCATTGCTGGTTGTGACATACTAATAGCAGGAAGGACTGTATACTGAAAGGCATAATAATGTGGCAAGACTGTTGCACTGGGGATTGTGCAAATATAATAATATTTAAGTAGCTGTAAAACACTGGAAACACGAGCCACAAAGCATTATAGAAAATGAAGTTTATATCACGTGGGATCACCCTTTACCAACAGTTCAACAAATAGATGCAAAAAAAATTAACAAGTTGACAGAAAACACCAGGAAGGACCATGTTGACCAGAGACCTGTAGCTAGATGCAAAAAAAAAAAACCCAGATATAGTAGTCCATGAAAAGAAGACAAAAGTAGCATTAATCATTGAAATTGCTACACCCAGTGACTACAGTGTCTAATGTACAGAGACACAAAGTCATAAAATACCAGGATTTGCAGGCAGAAACAAGGGCAATGTGGAAGAAGCATACCCAGACAGTTCCAATAGTAGTAGGAGCAATGAGATGTTATAGAAAAGAATTTATAACTGTACTTAAATATGTTACCGATACATGTAACTTCATACGAATTGCAGAAGGAACTATTAATAAGCATGTTATAGGTGCTGCACAGAGCACTTCTGGCTAATGTCAAAGATTGAAACAATACTGATTTCATGAACTTTAATCATACTTTGACTTAGGAATGGGACCCATTCCCTTCATGGTATCAGAAACTCAAAAGAATTGGGGAATTTAAAAAAGGGACAGACTTCAGTTTAACATCTCATCTGAAGGACAGCACACTCATGACTGCAGCATCCCCTTATGCTGCAAAACAATGTCAGCAGTGGAAAATTAATCCAAGTAGCTCATATAGGAATAGAACCCACAACCTTCTTATCATCTAGCATCAAAGGTGGGCATAGGCCCAGTTGAACCATACACTCTTGCATCCAGAAATTCCAGTAATGCATATAGGTTACATTTCATTAGCTATGGCTCTGCCAATCCCACACAGTATATTATCACAATACCATGTACATAGATACTGCATATATGATGGTAGCTGATCATAACATATAATTACAAGAAGCAGTTTGGATATTTTTTGCTATATTTTTTCACAAAAATGGGATCTTGCCATTTTGGTTTGTCCTTTAGAAGTATATGTAAGACATCATTTTGGTTTGTCCTTTAGAAGTATATGTAAGACACCATTTTGGTTTGTCCTTTAGAAGTATATGTAAGACACCATTTTGGTTTGTCCTTTAGAAGTATATGTAAGACATCATTTTGGTTTGTCCTTTAGAAGTATATGTAAGACACCATTTTGGTTTGTCCTTTAGAAGTATACATAAGACATAATTTTGGTTTGTCCTTTAGAAGTATATGTAAGACATCATTTTGGTTTGTCCTTTAAAAGTATAAGTATATGTAAGTAAGACATCAGTGGGTACATCTGAACTTCAGTACTGCTGGGACACGTGTTGGTTCCAGTCATACCTTTCAGCTGTCCATGATTTTAGATAACATGCCTGATTTTGCCTCATTTGCTGTGCCCTTCATAAGAGTCTTGATCTTCTAGTAAACCACTGAGGATTATTGTACCAGTATGTACAAGCATTGCATCTATGACGAAAAATACAGGCAGTTAGAAGAACAAGAAAAATAAATGATAAGCAATGCAAGGCATCTAAGCTGGGTCAGTAGAGTTTATTTCTCATGTATGTGACAAAGAGTGAGTACAGCACTTTATGTACCATCTTGACAGATGCAGTCCTGCCTCCTTAGACATATATTGTGTCCTAAATTGGTCGTGCTGTTATTTTAAAAGTGCTACTATCACAGGTTTTTCGTTTTTTGTAACAAGTACAGATGATGTCCTCCCCGCAGGCAAATGGGCATTCGAAAGACATGCGTTGAATGGGCGTGCCTTCGTTGAAGGCTGGGCATTGGGCTGGCAACTCGACACCATAAAAAACAACTGCCAATCATTAGCGGCCCGGAGTTTCGTTGTGGCGACCACTAACCAGGAAAAGTCGAAAGACAAACAACAACAACAGATGCAAGCATTTCTTGCTTCAGTTTTATCATCATACCTTCTTATTTATATAACCTTTCTAATAAGAAAGACTATTTATTGTTGCTACAGCTGCAGTTACTATTTACATTATTATTACTGTTGAACAATTCAGAATTAATGAAAGTTTGCAACTTACAAAGTAATGCAAAAGCTTAATAAAAACTTCATATAAAATCTGCAGCACGTATATAGAAGGCAAAACATCTGCTCCTGTCCTTCATTCTATAGACAACGTATGAAATAGAATAATATAGCAATAACCCACGCCTGGGTGTGGGTAATGCTGCATTTACCCACGGTTGGTGTGGTTTGGTCAAGAGGGCAAAGCCCAAGTGGCCAAACAAAGACAGCCGTGGGTAAATCCTGCATTACCCACACCCAGAAGTGGGTTATTGCTATTATACAATGACATTATTTAAGAAAAAAAAAATTACTTTTCTTAAATAATGGCATTGTATAATGCCTCCTTGTTGCCCTTCTACAGCTGTCTGGTATTCTGCGGCAGTTCTGATGTACTGAGCATGTGTATGCTTATGCAGTACATCAGAGCTGTGGGTGGAAGCAACAGAGAAAGCAAGATCTCCGTTGCTTTTTACAAACTATCTCTCTATGTTAAAGGAGTTAAACATAGCGAGACAGCTTTAAAAAAAGCAATGGAGAATCTCCGTTGATTTTTTTTAAAGCTGTCTTGCTATATTAAACCCATTTAACATAGTGAGACAGCTTTAAGAAAAGCAACGGAGAAAGCAAGATCTCTGTTGCTTTTTACAAAGTGTCTTGCTATGTTAAAGGAGTTTAACATAGCAAGACAGCTTTAAAAAAAGCAACGGAGAATCTCAGTTGCTTTTTTTAAAGCTGTCTCGCTATGTTAAACCCATTTAATATAGCAAGTCAGCTTTAAAAAAAGCAACGGAGAAAGGAAGATCTCCATTACTTTTTTTAAAGCTGTCTCGCTATGTTAAACTCCTTTAACATAGTGAGACAGTGTGTAAAAAGCAACGGAGATCTTGCATTCTCCATTGCTGTAGAAATAGACTTATACTAATGGAAAAAGTCCGGGCGACTGGATCTTTTTCCATTAGTATAAGTCTAATTTTCAACATGCACTCTGATGTTTGTAACATACATGTACATATTACAAAACACGTATTTTACATTTTCTTATTCTTCGATGTTTGTAACATACATGTACATATTACAAAACACGTATTTTACATTTTCTTTATTCTTTACACATATGGTTTAGGAATGCTTTAATAGAAATGGAAAATTACTGATTAATGCATGTTTATGCAACTTCTAATAGAAGAGCCATTCACTGTTGTTACAACACATCAGAGTGTGTAAGTGTGTTACCTTGTTCCAGTCTGCTGTGACCTTTTCATTCGATTTTTTCTCTAACAGCAAGCTGAGCTGAGAATTTTAAAAAACAATGCAAAGTCTTATAGCTGGTTTACATCATCTGATTATTAGAGGAATTATTTTCAACATAATTATTCATATTGATAATTATGCCTTGATAAAGAGAGGAAGAGGAATTATTCATAAGCACTATCTTATCTTGGCTGATGCCCATTTAGCCAGGCATTGTATTTCCATACAGCTTTGTATTCATGCTTTCGGTCACTGGCATTCACATAAAAGATTGTTCACATATGTTGCTCAAAGAAGAATTCGTAATCTGGTGTCTCAAAATTGTTTGAGATCCCAATGCTATAACAATTATGGTCCTCTGTACGTACTTTTTCAAACTGGATTATTTTCCAGGTCCAGAAGAGGCTTTGCCAGGACCATCCCCCAGTGGCTCCTGGAGTCTTAGTTATTGTTCCAGGACCATCCCCCAGTGGCTTCTGGATTCTTAGTTATTGTTCCAGGACCATCCTCCAGTGGCTCCTGCAGTCTTAGTTATTGTTCCAGGACCACCCCCCAGTTGCTCTGGATTCTTAATTATTGTTCCAGGACCATCCCCCAGTGGCTCCTGGAGTCTTAGCTATTGTCCTTATAACTCTTTTTCTATTCATGAATAAGCTTAGATTTCTGTAATGGTGATCTATATATTGAACACAGTACAGCTGTTTAAATAAACTTATCATAACAGTAGATTTTGTAAAGTGTCATCTTTTCACTAGAAATTAATCCCTCCCTCCAGACCCCTTTTTTCTTATGGTGTTCCTTTTGAGTTGCCAGGATATGCTTGTTTTCACCCTTTTTGTACAGAATTATAGTTAATTATAGTTTGTTTCCTGGCACAAGTGTCAAAGACTCTTGCCTCTTTCTTAAGAGAAAAATGCTCTGAAGTATTTTGGCACTCCCAACACATTTTATATGGAGCACTTCATGCACTTTTGGCAGTTGGAGCACCTGAGATTGCATTCGGAGCACTGCGAAGTTGAATGGTGCAGGGAGGAGTGGTAAGACCCATATAGCTTTGGTTACTGCAACATTGATACAATAGACCATCTACTGTCATGAAGTATTTACAAACACAACTGTGACTGTTCTTAGATTAACAGTTTTCTTTTCGGGGGGGGGGGGTGTATACCTATACAAAACAAGACATTTTCTTCATGAAAAAAAGAAGGACACAATAAATACCACTCCTTGCAGAATTAGTATCACTAATTAAGATTAGAAATTTATAACGGAAAACATGGAAACAAAAGGCTTAAAACAATTTAAAACTTATTGATCACTAGCAGCTAAAACGAGATACTAGAATGCAAACTAACGCATCAAGGGCTAAGCACTATAGAAACGTTCATAGATAGATATCCCACAAAAGCTTCTGATGGACCAAAAACCTCTTAGTTACAATACAGTCTTCCTGAAGTCATATTCAGTAACAAGTTCAACAACCACATCAGTTAATGACATAAAAAGCAACATTTCTGTGCCACTTACATTAGAAAGCACCTATTTTAATTAGCATGTCACCAACTCCTGTTGCCTCTTTACACAAATATCTTCAATTTTTCTCTTTCTAGTTTAAAGAGATTAGAAAAAAAGCAGCAACTGGTATCCAATGCAATGTTTAATGGGTTTAACGATAACCATCAATTTCAGTATTTGCCCCCAAGATTTTTGAACATCAGAGCCAAAATCTTAGTAAAACCTTTAAACTATATAATTAGTTTAAGTCTAAGAACAACGATTGTACCATCAAGTTTTAAACATACTTTGGTCATTCCTATGTCAAAAGTAGTATCACCTACATCCACTGCATATTAGAGGCCAGTTGTTAATATCTGTTCACTAGAGAAGATACTTGGAAAATTGCTATATAACAACTTTTAGATTACATTTTTAAATATGACCTCTTTTTAGATAAGGCAACATGGTTTCCAGCCTACATATAGCACTCAGACAGCTATCTTTTCAATAACCTGTCAGATCTATATTATTGCAGAGAAATACCTGTGTACAGGCATCATTTTCATAGATTTGAAAAAAAAAAATGAAAACACATTTGACAGTTAACCACAACCTGCTACCCAATAAGTTAACTGACTAGGAGTTTTCCTTAGAGGTCACCACATTGTATTAAATTATCATGTAAACAAAACATTTTATAAGGTTAGATCACAACTGCCACTCAGAAAAAAGGAGCCTCAAATATAGGCATACTACAAGGATCTATTTTAGGACTAACCTTTTCACTCTATAGAAATAATTTACTCTGTGATGTTTGCCATCTAAACCTGAGTTTATATGCAAATGGCATTTGCCTAACAAAGGATATCAAAAAGCAGACATCGTCTTTCTACTAATTTACAACACTATTTCAATTTAATCTGAAACTGCTGCATAGCCAAAAAGCTCTCAACACTAACAAATCATCAGTAGTGATATTTGGTGTTAGTCCTTTCCCCTAGAGGTCGCCACATAGTATAGAATTGTACTGTTAACAAAACACTTACTACCCATAATTCCACAAGAAACATTACTGACCCCTCTGGAGACCCATCACCCAATAAATCAGTTCAGAAATAAATACCTAGGCATACAACTAGATAACACCCTTTCTTTCCATAAGCACATTGAGCTTATAATCTCCAAAGTGATTCAGCGGTAAAAGGAAGCCTATATCTAATCAAATCTTACATTGCAAGCTTCCAGAGTCATTTCCTTTAACGTTTTAATTCTCAGAATGGAGTATACTCTATTGTTACCAGCTTGCGAAAAAATACAAGAAACAAAGTACAAAGATTTATGTCTCAGGCAACAGGGAAAATCACTGCATTTCAATTTTAAAAACTAAATGTCTGCCAGTTGTAGGCAGAAGTAGGTACTTGCTAAATACTCTAGGTTACAGGGTACTTGGTTACATACTTGGTCCATTCCAAGCTAATCTATTAGCCACACATAGAATCATCTATTCATTAAGGACTAGTGACAGCCTCAAACTTAAGCAGTCACGAGAGAGATCTTTTTTTTCAAAACTGGCTCCCACAATATAGAATACTCTCCCTGTCAGTAACAGGGTCACACAAATACTCAAACTACTTAAAAATACATCTAGAGGAACAATTTAAATGCTATTGCTTCAGAGAATCTGAATAAACTCACATTGTATCATCTGACATTAACAGTTTAACTTTTCTTTTTAATTTCATATTTATATCAACTTGAGAGTGAGATGGTGACATATAATGTGACACCATGACCCCATGCGGAAAATGGGATTGACTATTTATACTCACAGTTACTCTGCATAGTAATATTATTCATGTGTTGGACTAGAACCCACAGCCTACGGTACCAAAGGTGAAAGTGCTACCTCTTGAGCCATTAATACCATACCCAGTTGCCTCTGGTACTGAAAAGAAATATAGCCTCTTATTTCAAAGAAATGAGCTAATTGTACTGTCAGTGGCAAGAACTGAAAAAGTTTCTGTCAGCAGTTATTAAGATGTAAAACCTAACAACATCTGCTCACTGGATCAGCAACATGCCACTACAGAATGCATCCATAATAATGAAACCATTAGAGAAATCTTTGCACAGGAAAACTGACCTAGATTCAATAGGATTAAGCTAATGGCCACTAATCAAAAGGGAAACTTGGCTCCAGCAAATATGCAAATAATATTAGCTGGCTATACTGCTAAATTAATGTTAAAGACTAAAAGCAGATATGAATATATTCTTGTCTCAAATTAAAATATGACACAACAAAAATGCTGCCATGATGTGAGGAAGCACATATTGAAGATTTGTTTGTTTTCTGGGGTAGAACACTGATGTCTAGGTACTCTTTTCAGATTCAGCCCGGGGCCTGGGTACTTGACTTACTCAGGTTATACAGTTAGGAAATGGCGCCAGAGGGAATCAAGTCTCGCACCACCCGATCAAAGGTAATGGCTCATTTGCAGCTCTTCAGTTTTCGCGGCCAACTACCTGACTCAGATTATACATGATATTGTAGTTGGCTGCATATATGATACAGGCCTATATTGGTAATCTTCTTTCTTTCGGCTTTTCCTGGTTAATGGTTGCCACAGCAGATCACCTGTCCGCTCATGATTGGCAGTGGAGTTTTAAGGTGCCCAACCTTCCACAGAAGGCACACACACGCACGCACGCACTCATGCCTAGGGCCAATCTAGAGTATCCAATCCACCAAGCATGTTAAATATTCTTGTAAAGGTTAAATGAATGTGAAATAAAAGTAATTGGAAGACTTTGTAATGTGAAAATGTATACTTGAAGGCAACCTATGCAATGAAGGGCATATTACTCTACATATACTTTTTAGACTATTCAGAAATCTGTACTAGTGAATTGCATTATGCAAGAGTAACTCCTCTGCATAAGGTCACGAGTTTGAATTAGAGAAATGCTCACAATATTGAATTATTATTAGCCAAACATGCTCACTGATTATGCAAATGACCATTGAACAGATATTTAGAGTTCATAGGAGAATTTAAGTTGTAAGACAGATGGACACATATCTTAAATTGACTGGCTATATGATGCAGAATATAAAATATAACAGTGAAACTCAGAACTAATATTTGGCAAAAGATATCTCTTCAGTTGGCCAAAATTAAATTTCCTGAAGATCAGTTGCCAAAACCACAAAACACCAAAGAGCAGAACACCAATCACTGTTTTTCATAGACGTCTTAGTCGGCAACAGCAGTGATTCCGTTTCTTGGGGAGATTTCTCCCTTCTTCAAGTTGGTGTGACCATGGAGATGACAATTTTAAGATCTGAGGTTTGGGGGGCTTGCTGTTCTACAAAAACACAGTTTACTTTTTCACCCTTCTGTATTTCATCAACATTCCAAAGTAGAACTACTGCAATCCAAAACCAACAAAACCGTAACGACACCAGAATCGATTCCAATGCAGACTGTCTTATATTGGATGAAAGTGCTTAATCTCTGGATTTTTAACTTCCATGTGCCTATTAGAAAGTTTAATTTAGCATTTCCTGGTGTTGTCACACTTTTGTTGGTTTTGCACTGCGGTATTTGTAGTTTGTGAACAGGTTCTCAGTTTGTATTCCAAAGAAGGACTTTGGGAAAATCTAGCAGCCATAGTAGTATTCTGGAAACCAAATAACTCATAGATGTGTGTCTTTTCTCAGTTGTGAAGAGTGATTTAGCTAGTCATAAGCCATAAGGTAAAATAGAAGCTGTCAAGTTTTTTTTTTGTTATTACAATAGTAGATAAAGATCCTATTTGAATATGTTTTATTGCATGCAAAATATGTACGTCTGTGCAAAATGAGCATTCAGTTTGCATAGTTAATTGATAGATATAATGTTGTTAAGGAATTGTGACTCCTTCTGCATTCACTCATAAAGGCATAGCCACTTCAGAGCTGACCAAGCTTGATTAACAAGTTGGAAGTTTGAAGTTTAGTACAAAACGAAATCTAACTCAGGAGATCCTATAAGTAGTACCATCAGTGTCTGCTCTTCTCCTTAGATTTGTTACGTGCTTTGTGCAAAGAAATATATCTATTAGAATTGTCCTTTATATGTCATTAGTAATACACAAGACATGAGGTGTTGTAATAAAGTACTATAGAGTTTTATTGTCAGGCTAGAACAGTAATTGAAACATACAGCTAAACTTAGCTCCTTTTTAGCGGAAGTGTAATGTACCCGTATGCAGTTTGGAAGACTAAGTTCTTTGCATATGCTGTATGAAAAAGATTGTGTAACATGAATTATGCAAACAAATTAGGTTTGTGACCTGCATGGCACAGAAACACTATTACCCCCCAATTCATATATACATATTTATGTTGTAGTGTGTAAAACTAATATGGCTTGATGTTTTCTGATTTTTGGAAATGTTTTTTAGATCAGCTTGACACTCATATCTGAAAACTCAGTAACTAACTAACTAACTAACTAACTAACTAACTAACTAACTAACTAACTAACTAACTAAATAACTAAACACAATAACATATCATATGAGTTAATGAATGAATGAGCAAACAAAAAAGAAAAATAAATAAAATCTGCATCAAGCCAAAAAGTGGTTGCCACATTCAGGTCTTGGCAACAGATGTAGTAGACATTTGGCTGTAATGTAATGTCCCTACTTTTAAGACCACAATCTTGTTGTGAATTTTCCATAGATAGCCATGGATCCTATGCAATCACAAAATCCCAGTTTGTCATATGAAGATAGGGATTCTGTTCCAATAGGCAGAATGAATGGTTTAAATCCTTAACTCCCTGCTTCTGTGCTAATTAGACCAAACATTTCCCCTTTAACAGTATCAAGACAGTTGAGTGTCATACTGTTTCTTATGTGAGCCTTTAATATAGATTGACCAGTCCTTACACTCATGAAAGAGTGAGATTAAAATTAAATCATATTGGAATGGAATCAATCATTTTTTACAAGCTTTATTTAATAAATCCTTTACCTTAACTATTCATTATACTAAATGTAAATGACGGTCCCTACCCGAATAAGACAAATATGTATTTTTTATGGACAATACTTGCTATATCTAGGAAATACGTAACGAGAAGGTGGAATTCAAATACACCCCTGACCTTAGAATAATTCTACACTTTACTGAAGACAACTGCATCGATGGAAATAAAAATCAAATAACTACAAATCTATCCCAGGCCATTGCTAAATAATCCTTTGAATAAAGTTATATCTTTGTTGGACACTCTGCAATAATCAATATTGCATCTATGATAACTGATCTGTTAATTCTATATTTAATAACATACAGTGTATATAATTGAAAGTCAGCCTATTGTAAATATTGTATATAGTTGTTTAAAATGATATTTAAAAATATTATGTAAATGTTATTTTAATTGAAAATAAAAAAAAATTTGAGGAAAGTGTGAGATATAGGGTTTATACCGCCAATCATGGATTTCTATTCCTTTGAGATAAGGTGATCCTGCAGTGAGAATAACAACATTTGGAAAGGAAGTGGGGGTTTTGGCATGTCCCATATGGTTGTGCAGGGGACACTTGCAGCCCTGAAAAGACATTTTTTATTAAATACTACATTTGCTCATGCTGTTCATGAGGATGAGTAGTTCTGTTACTGGCTTGTCTTGACTTAAACACTTGTAATATGATCACAATGAGTTTTTGTGACCTGATCTCTGTAGCTTCAATTACTCTTGGTTAAAACTGACAATATACAGTATGTGATTGTTATGACATTATTAGTGTGACATGGGTTCATAAAATGCCTAACAAGCTAAGTACATCATCAGATTAGTAGGTTAGGTATATCTCATTAAAAATGGCATAAAGGAGTACAGCCCCTGACAATGTCTTTTACCATGCCAGATGTCATCTCCCTTCCAGTGTCATGTTATGTTCCATTTAAATACTTCACATAAGTTATTATATTTACAGTTTTGACAGTTATTTCTTCGAAAAATGGACCATTATTATTATTGTTATTATTATTTTATTTATTTTATTTTTATTTTACATTTGTTTACCAGGTAGTATCCGACTGGACTGGTAGCCCGTTTTCAGCAGAGACCCGGGAAGAAAAGCTCCACATGAAACAAGACAGATAACAATACAGAAATTACATCAGAAAGACATAATACAATACAAATTATATGCAATACAGAAAAGACAGGTAAAAGTCTTGCATTATTTCTACAAAATTATAAATGCAAATCACAGGGATCTACATTACTAAGTAAAACAGAAGACTGAAACAGGCATTTAGCAGACTTAACTGATAAGGCATGTATATACAGTGATTTAGAATGTAAATACATTGAAAGTTTGGAAGCTGAACATTTCAGTGCATTAAGCAGTGAGGAAAAAAAAACACAGTTGTAATATTGAAAAAATAACAAAAGAGCTGTAAAGGAGAGGAGAGGAAAACTTGTAGTGGAGAGGAGTTATCCAGAGGGGCTACAGGGGCAAAGCCAGTTGCTTTTAAGATATTCTTTCATTTTTGTTTTAAATGAAGAGTAGCAGGGGGTGCATTTTATGCCTGGAGGTAGAGCATTCCAGGACTTTGCTATTTTGTTTGAGTAGAGGGAGTCTCCAGTTTAGTTATGAGACTGTGTTATTTTTAACAGTGGCCTGTTGGAAGACCTAAGGAACCTGCAGTGTACCTGTAGTTGGAAAAGGGTTGAAATTGCAGGGCAGCTGTGAGGGTTATGAATGATTTTGTGGGTGAGGGTAAGTTGGTTTAAGGTAAGTAAGTTTGGAAGTTCTAGCCAGTTGAGTTGTTGTAGAGCTGAACAATGATGGGCTTTATGGGGATGATTAGTGGTGAATTTTGTGATTTTGTTATAGCAGGATTCAAGGTTATGCAGGTCAGCCTTGTGCAAGCTGGTGAATATGTGAGAGCAGTGGAGAAGTGTAGAGAGAAGTTGTAATCTAGCTGTGGCTAGCCTGGCTTGGGGTGTTAGGTAGAGTTTGACTCTATTGATAGCACTGAGTTTAGAATAGACTTTTTTTATAGTTAGGGAAATGTGGATATCAAATTTGAGATGGTCATCTACTGTGATTCCTAGAAGTTTGGCCTGGTTCGTAGGTTCAGTTTTGGTACCATTTGAGGATTGAATGGAGAGGGGTAGATAGTTGGACTTGTTAGTTTTGTTTGTGAAGATTATTCGTTTAGTCTTGTTTTTGTTTAGAATGCATCGGTGGGTGGATAGGAAGATTTCAATTTCTTGGAAAGCTTTTTGCATTTTTTTCCTGTAGTTTTTGTGGGGTAAGGGCGGAGCAGATAAGAGATGTATCGTCTGCATATTGTATGGTAGAGGCAAGTTGGGTTGCTGTGTTAAGGTTATTAGTAAATATGCTAAAGAGGAGGGGGCCAAGTATTGAACCTTGGGGTACACCAGTGAATACTGGCAGTAGAGGGCAGAGTTTGTTCTCCCATTTAGTAGCTTGTTGGTGGTTTGATAGATAACTGAGAAACCATGACAGGGATGTTGGACTAAGATTGTATGTAGCGAGCTTATTTAGTAGTAGCTGGTGGGAAATAGTGTCAAAGGCTTTTGACATGTCCAGGAAGATTGCAGAGGCTAGTTGCCTATTGTTCATAAGGTGGTGGATGGTATTGGTGAAGGATAACAAGGCTGTGTTTGTGCTGTACTGGGGTCTAAAGCTGTGCTGCCTATCGAATAGTAGCTTATTTGAGGTAAGGTGGTTGAAGAGTTGTAGGTGTACACATTTCTCAATGTGTTTGGCTATGGGAGGGAGCATAGCTATGGGGTGATAGTTAGAGATGTCTCTGGAGGGGCCTCCTTTGTGGAGAGGGATAATGTGAGCTACTTTCCATAGGAGAGGCACATATTGTTTGGAGATGGAGTGACTGATTAATATGGAGATAGGATAGGCAATTGATGGAGCAGCAAATTTTAGGAATTAATTTGGTAATTGAATGGCCACTGGGCAGCAAAGTTTTAGTTTACTTAAGAGCTTTTTAATGTGGGATGTTTGAACTGGTTTAAAGGAGAAGGAGTTAATGGAGTTTGTGTCAATGGAGGGGAGTATGAAAGGCTGTTGTTTGTGACTGTCAAGGAGTGAGGAGATGGAGTTGATAAAATGAGAGTCGAACTGCGAGGCTAAGGGTATGGAGGTATTGGCTATGGAAGGAGAGGGGTTGGGGGAGCTTCCAGGGGAGAGAAGGAGGTTAACTGTTTTCTAGAATTTTTGTTTATTATTACATTATTACATTATTATTATTATTATTATTATTATTATTATTATTACATTATTATATTATAGAATTATTACTATTCTTATGATTATTATTTCATCTGAATGCAAGCATGGACATTTTTTGCAATTATTACCGTCCAGAATCGCCCATAAAATAATGATAAAAATACAGAAATGTGTACAAAGAAGGCAGTCAAATCTAATACTTTAGACTAGTTTTGCTATGTGACTCAAGGGGAGTTTTGTATGTTGTCCAGTGTTTTGTTGCAGTATATTTGTCCATTCAGTGTGCTAATAGCTAACCATTTAAAATTCCCAGCATATACAAACATTTCCTGTTCAACCTGCACCCAATTTCTTTAGAGCACAATAATCCTTTTTATTAGACATCACTAAGCTGTCAGCTTTTAGCTGCGGTGGTGGTGCTGCGATAGCGTTGTCGCCTCACAGTTAGACATTGCCCGTTCGATTCTCAGTTAGAGTGTCTTCTGTGTGGCGACATGCATGAATGGGTGTTCCTTCATTGAAGGTTGTGTGTTAGGCCCGGCAAGCTAGCACGTAAAACTCTACTGCCAATCATTAGCGGACCGGAGTTCCGCTGTGGCAACCCCTAACCGGGAAAAGCCGAAAGACGCACAGACGCACACACACTAAACTGTCAGATTTGGCTGACAACAAGATTCTTCTCTGACATCTAGAAACAGCAAAAACAAAATTGCTTCATTGGAAAAAAAAAAGATGTTAATTCAACTTCCAATATGAGCGGATGAAAATGAATAGGCTGAGGATCGGAATCCTTGCACTATATTCGCCGAAAATATCATGCTGAAAAAACTTTTTAAAGTATTTTTTTTGGGGGGGGCAAGCCCTGGGTCTGAATTATATATACTAACTTCACAGTTGCACCAACTGAAAGATGGGGAAAAATTCCCCCACAAAGGGAATCACCTCAAGCACAACTTGCTGACAGTGACTTCCCATGGTGGAACTCCACTGGTGAGGTGAAGCTCAGATAGTCGAAGCTTGAGAGTTCAATCTTCGTCCACCAGTAGGTTACCTGTTGAAAAACAAAACATCAATATTCGAACATGAGATGATATGAGCAAGTTACGTTTCTGGTTCTAGCCTGTTCAAATTATCTCACAGGCAAATGTTTTACATCCCTTTAACAATTAATTAAAATGTTACTACCAGCTGTCATAATTAATGACAATCACTATTACTGAAATCACTTTTCGCACTGCCTGCAGTAATTGTAATGGGGTAGGAAATTTTCTTTCATGTTTTTTAGTGTTTATATTTTTTATTTGAGTTAATTGATTTTGCTTTCCATCACTTTCTTCTCTCGCTTCAACAATGGCAGCAACCGAAATGACGTGATAAGCTAATAGAGTAAACAGTAATTAGTCTGCCTTGGCCTTAGTTTAAACATTCCTGATATCTATATCCAATCTTGCAAAGACCGGTTTGTGTTGTGTACAATGCAGTATTGTCAGTTTATCATTTACAAAGACATTGAGCTAAAAATCTATAGGTCAGCTCTTTAATAAATCATTTACTGTCTGAGGATATTCATTGCATTAGCATGCTTGAAAGAAAAGATAAAGTAAACATTTTTTACAGATACTGACCATATGTTCTTTGGAGGTATTCAAGATGTTATGCAACAAAGAGACAATACACACATCTTGCTATATTATGGTGTACTGGCTGAAAGAAATGTTTTAGAATGTACATGTTTTGGACAGTTTAGTTGTTATGCAGATCAGGTGCATTTTTGCAATCTAGCATAAACAGTATTATCAAACAGTTATATTAATTGCATTATAAGTCTGTGATTTGGGGGTGTTATATTTATGACACTAAGGCAGTCCCAGAAAACAAAGAAAACATGTAGGTGCGCTGCTGTTATAACTGCTTTGTATGTATGATGTGGTAGACTGTTTGACATGCCCCAACAACAAGAGTGGGCAGTGCTTCATTTGCTTAGTGTCCACACTGTTAAGTATGTTGCTGGACTTTGGAGGGGTTAGCATAGTATGTAGCACAAAATAGTGCAAGCAGTGGCTAGGCACAGGGTATGGCCAAGTCTAAGGCACAGATTGTATAGCTGTGCAATGGCTGAAACAGCTTGGTATGCAATGCATACTAATGAGCACATAAAGATACACAAAGAATGAGTCCTATGCAAATGGAGCACAAAGAATATGCAAACAAAGGAGCCAAAATAAGAGACACATTTAGAGATATATAAAAAGGAAATGCTATGCAGTTATACTTGTTTTGAACACTGCTATTCATGGCTTATGTGATAGGAGCTGTAGATCACATGTCGGAGCGACCATTCACAATGTTGTACATTGCAGCTGTCTGCACTAACAGTGGAGGTACCAGCAACATCTGACTTACCACCACCTGACAGATCAACAGATAAAGAACCATTTCTGAATAGATAAGTATATTGTAAGGGACCTAGTCAAAGCATGTCACCCACAAATATAATCAAGTAGCATGTCTATCATACCCTCTTCTCTAGGCAAAAAAGTATGTGAAGCATTAACCATCATAACTACAGGTTATTTCCTGTGTCCTGCAGGGTACATATTACATATCACAAGCATCAGCCTTACAGATAATAAACCAGTTCTTTATCATTATCCTACAAGATATAGAGTAGCTTGTCTGGTTTCCCTGTGTAGTAGAGAACAGAACCAACACCATGCGGGCTTCTCTAAGATAGCCAATTTCCTTGTGGTCCTGGGTGCCACAGATTCCATCATGTTGCTATCAAGGCTCCACTTGGTATATATGGGTTGAAGAATATAATTAGGAAGGGCTTCCACTCTCTGGACTGCCAGGCAACCTGTAATATCCATGACATTACTTATAATGTGTATATCAACCATGAGACAATGCATGTGGTTCACATATGTGGCAGACATCTATTTTGTACCAGCAGTCCCTGTGAGGGGACTTCCCAAATGGTTATCTGATAGATAGATGCACACACATACACACCAATGCTAGACTGAAAGGTCTATAGACAGAGGTGCCATGCAAGCAAGGAGCAGGCCCCATAAAATATGCAGTTTGCTGTGTGTGTGTGTGTGTGTGTGTGTGTGTGTGTGTGTGTGTGTGTGTGTGTGTGTGTTGCAGACAAAGTTAGCTTGATAACCTTAATATGTAAATCTCAGACCATGCAGGAAATATCTTATACTACAGCAGATAATGAAACCCAAAACATAGTATAACAGATATTTGGACTGCAGAAGAGATGCTTACAATATTTCCTCGCCTCTAGAAGGGTAATACAGTATAGCTTAGACATATGTAGCAAAATATCTGTTGTGTTTGCCATGATCCACAATATGATATTGCTGAAAAAATAAATGGAGCAGCAGGTGGACATTATGGCAGGACCTGACGCACAAGTAACAGCAGCAGTAGAAGGGCAGAGAGGAGAGCCAGGGTAGGAAGATGCAGTGGCGCAGCCAAAGTGGTGGCAGAGGTGGGTAGAGTACATTGCAGCACTGGCAAAGAGGTTGTGTGTCTGGTACACAACCATGGCCCATGACCCAGCCAACATAGAATAAAATGATGCATACAATATCACATTGAGTCTAAGCAGGAGAGCACATGGACTGCCAAAGTGTGCATTAAACATCATCATATTCATAATAAGTTACAAAATGGGCAAGGAACAGTCACCATCATCATGTACACAGCTGGGGAGACACAGTGACAGGTGACTGCAACAGTATAATGTAGGGTTGGGTTATTGGAGGTGAGTACAGTTGTCATGCACTCTGTGAGGTTGTGATGAGTCAGGGATCAAATATCCCAGTACAGTGGTTGGGCTAACATGCTGAGATAATTGTCAGTGTCCACTGTGTTACCTTGCAGTGGACAGGCTTGATGTAGTCTGCAGTAAGGAAGGAGCAGAACTACAGGTTAGTGAAAGTGCACCCTGAAGAAGCATCTTGTGTTGAGCCCATGTGATGAGCAATGCCACCCACAACCTGGATGACATTTACAACCAGGTGTGGCAGGATATGTGCTATCAGGGGAGACTGATATCATTTCACAAATACCTTGTAAAGTCTGACTTGGGGTGAGCCTGTGCTTGACCATCCCAGATCCAGACCCTCTTATGGCATGGAATGTATGGGCTGCAGTAGCAGACTGGGTGTCATTTACAATGTAGTTATGGTTACACCTCTGTAGGCAACATTTGCCACCTTTGACCTCAGCAACACTGTTATCCCACTGCACCTTCTTCATTGTGCAATTGATACTTGCCTTCCTGCAAACCAAGGGGTACACTTACCATCTCCACAATATCGTGCTAAGCATCTGCATGTTCCCAGATGACTCAGCTGCACATTTGCTGAATGATTTTAAGTGTTGCACATGTTACAGACAGTCTTACAGTCATTGCAGCACCACACCATCCTACAGCTCTTCAATAGTTTGGGTATACCCACTTCAGAAGTGATGAACATATCAGATGCTGTATATCCTGGAGACAGAGCAGGAACAACTGTGAGATTGTCAGGGGCAGGATGTTTGTCATGCTTCACTGAGACCACATGTACAGCCACTATCCCTATACGGACCTCTGTTTTGATGCATGTGGGTGGCACAGTGGCACTGTGTCATCAGAGGATGACACTTCCACATTACTATCATCGCCAGTCGCAGGTCCCCAACTGCATCATCAGTCACAAGTGTCCAGCTGATATCAGCCTTATATTTTTAAGTTGTGCTGGACCCTTGACCAGTGGAACCTGTGAAAGCATGAAAGCAAATAATATTACTGTCATTCCACACTCATATGCCTCTATATCCCCTTGTGGCATGCATACAGGTGCACATGGAAACACCTTGCTGCACATAATGTTGCACTTGCAGACCACAGCTGCCAGGAATCACAAAAATGCACATGGGCCTTGGCCAATCTCTGCCTTCCATCATGCACTGCTGTGCTGTAGTCCACTGTAACAGACATTACTAACCTAGTGCTTCTCCTACCAACACATAAATAGCTGGTGCCAGGCCTGCTCTCACATTTAAGCTACCTTCAGTTATGAGGGGTTGATCTCCTTTGTTGGATAGTTGCACCAACAACTCCTCAAACTCTGTCAGCTGTTCTTACATTGGTGGTCTGCCCTATGTAGTGGACTGTCTGCATACCTCTCAACTGTCCAGATTTTTGCAGAATGTCCAGATTTTTGCCTCATATTTTTGGTCTTTTCCTCATAAAATTTGTGGTTTTCTGATAAATCACTGGGATGATCTGAGGACTGAAATCACCAAGCACTGACATACAGTTGAGTTTCAGACTTCAAATCCTTCAGAAAATGTAAGCTAACACAAACCCTGTTACTCTAGCAGCTTTCTAAGTTTATAAGAACAATATTTAAAATATGTCCCTATTTTTGGGCCTTTGTCCCCCCATTTTGTCAAGCTTTGTCCATATTTCTTGAATTAAGAGGTTGAGAGGTATGACTGTCTGCCTCAATGTCTTGAACCTTTTCCTTTAAATTTTATACCACTTCAGTAACCCTTTGTCACACTTAATGTAGTGAGCCATAATGGTTATTCACAGCACTTATATCCTACACCAATCCCTGTAAAATCGGATCCCTATAATACTTGCCTGCAGCATCTTTGCCCAGGGGGCACAGGCCAGATGTGCAGGGGGATCCGCAGTAGAAGTCAGTTGTCCTGGCTAGTGATCTTTTCTAGGCATTGCCTCCCTGTGATGGACCGTGGGTGTATATGCTAAGCTCTGGCATGGACATGATTGTGACTATGGCCTCTACCCTGTATGGTCCTGGTTAGTTGCTGCAATTACGGTTATAAAAAGCCTCAGACAACATTTTTGCTACTGTACCTCTGTACTTTCTTTACTTGACATGTAATGCATGTCAGTCCTGTCTGTTGATGACATGCAACCTTTGCAAACAGACAATAGTGTGACATTTTAGTGTGCTAAGTCCCAGTTATACATACAAAAACATGTAGATGGGGTTAAGATACTCTGCTTGGAACTACTCCTTCATTAACCATAATACTTCCTGTCCAAAGAGCTTTTACTAAAATTCTTCTTTATCCTAGCGATATGGTTGTAAATAGTGTTGTGCAAGATGATAGTGGTGCTTTGTATTGTACTAACGGCAGCTAGCTAGTTCAATGTTTATGTAAGTAAAGGCAGATGACACTAATGTATGTGAATTACTACCTGCATGCAGTTTGCTAACCATACATATTGGAGTTTAACATGGGTGTAACGTTTAACACAAAGCACGTGACCGCTGTGCTCAAGCATACAGCATGTATACTAACACAGTAACATTTAACTCAAAGCATGTGACCGCTGTACTCAAGCATACAGCACATGTACTAACATAGTAACGTTTAACACAAAGTATGTGACCGCCGTACTCAAGCATACAGCATGTATACTAACATGCTAATATTTAACACAAAGCATGTGACTGTCATACTCAAGCATACAGCATGTATATTAACATGCTAACATTTAACATAAAGCATGTGACTGCCATACTCAAGCATACGGCATGTATACTAACATGCTAACATTTAACACAAAGCATGTGACTGCCATACTCAAGCATACGGCATGTATACTAACATGCTAACATTTAACACAAAGCATGTGACTGCCATACTCAAGCATATGGCATGTATACTAACATGCTAACATTTAACACAAAGCATGTGACCGCTGTACTCAAGCATACGGCACATGTACTAACATAGTAACATTTAACACAAAGCATGTGACCACCGTACTCAAGCATACAGCATGTATACTAACATGCTAACATTTAACACAAAGCATGTGACTGCCATACTCAAGCATACAGCATGTATACCAACATAGCACCTTATCACAGTGCTTTGTTGCATGAGACACACACCTTTCAGCTGTCCAGATTTTCACAGAATGTCCAGATTCTTGCCTCATATTTTTTGGTCTTTTCCTCATAAAATTTGTTATTTTCTAAATTTTTGTGGCAAATTAGTGAGGACTGAATCAAATAATGACAGGCTTTTCAGTTTCAGACTTTATATCCTTCAGAAAATGCTGGGTAACAAAACCTTTTTATTCTAACAATGTTCTAATTTTATGAGGGTAGAGGACATCTGTCTCTATTTTTGGGGCTTTGCTCCCACATTATTCTTGGCTTTCTCCAGATTATTTTACTAAGAGGTTGAGAGCTATGATGACACATTTAACAAACATGTGTCTATGAGCACAGGCCTCCCATATTGTTCCTTAAATCGTCCTTTTGAACAGCCCTGGTTATTTCTGTGAGTGTTAGAAACAGGGTTTCCCACATGGAATATCAGGGAGTGCAGAATGTTCTTGATCTTTCCACACACAAATGTTAAGGGAACCTGCAGGGCCACTGTGATGGCCTTTTGAAGAAAGTGGACATGTGGTGTGACCTGGCATGACCTGGCACTAGCACCAAATAATGACATTGGTATCACCCATTCCAGGGTGAGTACTGTCTTTGCTATGGTGACGAGTTGGTGCAACCTTCTCTGACAGTAGGAGGCAGAGGTAGGTTCTGGAAAGTGAGTCAGAGATGTACACTTATGGCTAATAGTCCAAGTTTTGTTTTGTAAATGCTAAGGAACATCACTTTAACAAGTCAAGGTGTCATAGAAGGCAGAACTACTCATTCAGACAGTGTGTAAGTGTTCTGAGCATGGCCAATGTACAACAGCAGTTGTGTTTGTAGAATATGTGTGAGTGATATGTTTTTTGGACTTTTTTATCATTCTGCAGGTCCTGTTGTGGAAATAGAAGAGGAGTGGCTATTCTCACCTTTGTCTCCACTAGCTGCCTCTGGGGGAATGATCACCTCTTTACTGGAGGCTACTAATTTGGCTTGCATCACAGATATACCAATAAATCCCACAAAGTAGCACTCTGTCGGTCTATATATATTCAGGTAATTAGATCAGGAATACTTACGGAATCCACTGCTTGTAAACACTGTATCCTTCCCAGCTCCCCCATCTTGCTTAATTGCTCAACCATTTAATCACAACAGTCTGCGAAATTCTGCTGTAACTTCAACAGAATGCTTACAGATTGACCACTTGAAATGTGATGGCCTTAAATATTAAATCTGACCTAAGTAAGATTTTGTGGATCCTCCACAATCCTAAAATTTCTTTTTGTCTCCAACACATAGCTTAAGCCAAACTGCCCCCTCATCCCTCTAATTTAAAACTAAAACAATTGTTTTGGAAAAGGCAGAATTGGTGATAGAGTGTATGGTAGTTGTATGCTTTTGGTTAAAAAAAAGGCCAAATGGCATTTTGTATTTATTCTCATAAGAAGATTTACACTAAAACTGTAGTGCTGTGCAGCTTATTTTAGGCAATGCCACGAATATACATTATTTAACACTGTATTACATATATTTTTACATATTTATTATACATTGTTCTTTTCATTTTTTGATATTATGTATTTTAATGCCAATTGGGTTATTGGGTTTAGGTATATAACATTTAACAATAATTAGGTGTTTAGGTATATAACATTTAAAATAATTAGGTGTTTAGGTATATAACATTTAAAATAATTAGGTGTTTAGGTATATAACATTTAAAATAATTAGGTATTTAGGTATGTAACATTTAAAATAATTAGGTGTTTAGGTATGTAACATTTAACAATAATTAGGTGTTTAGGTATATAACATTTAAAATAATTAGGTGTTTAGGTATATAACATTTAAAATAATTAGGTGTTTAGGTATATAACATTTAAAATAATTAGGTGTTTAGGTATATAACATTTAAAAATAATTAGGTGTTTAGATATATAACATTTAAAATAATTAGGTGTTTAGGTATATAACATTTAAAATAATTAGGTGTTTAGGTATATAACATTTAACAATAATTAGGTGTTTAGGTATATAACATTTAAAATAATTAGGTGTTTAGGTATATAACATTTAAAAATAATTAGGTGTTTAGGTATATAACATTTAAAATGATTAGGTGTTTAGGTATATAACATTTAAAATGATTAGGTGTTTAGGTATATAACATTTAAAATAATTAGGTGTTTAGGTATATAACATTTAAAATAATTAGGTATTTAGGTATGTAACATTTAAAATAATTAGGTGTTTAGGTATGTAACATTTAACAATAATTAGGTGTTTAGGTATATAACATTTAAAATAATTAGGTGTTTAGGTATATAACATTTAAAATAATTAGGTGTTTAGGTATATAACATTTAAAAATAATTAGGTGTTTAGATATATAACATTTAAAATAATTAGGTGTTTAGGTATATAACATTTAAAATAATTAGGTGTTTAGGTATATAACATTTAACAATAATTAGGTGTTTAGGTATATAACATTTAAAATAATTAGGTGTTTAGGTATATAACATTTAAAAATAATTAGGTGTTTAGGTATATAACATTTAAAATGATTAGGTGTTTAGGTATATAACATTTAAAATGATTAGGTGTTTAGGTATATAACATTTAAAATAATTAGGTGTTTAGGTATATAATATTTAACAATAATTAGGTGTTTAGGTATATAACATTTAAAATAATTAGATGTTTAGGTATATAACATTTAAAATAATTAGGTGTTTAGGTATGTAACGTTTAACAATAATTAGTGTTTAGGTATATAACATTTAAAATAATTAGATGTTTAGGTATATAACATTTAACAATAATTAGGTGTTTAGGTATATAACATTTAAAATAATTAGGTGTTTAGGTATATAACATTTAACATTGAGTTGAGCAGAGCCACAGCAGTGATTCCCAGGTGAAATTCCTATTACCCATCCAATTGTCAAGATTTCTGTTAAGGAGGGTTTATGAGGAGCTTTGCATGAAATAAATGGGCAGCCTGTTCCAAAGCAGGGAAAGTCTCTGGAACAGGAATCTATCCCTCCAGCATGTTCTGTTTATTGTGGTGACAAGGCTTAGGTCCCTGGAGCGTGTAGCTCGGAGGGATTGGGATTTCTTTAAGTGTAGCATGCCCATCAGCTCTGGGGTAAACATGACTTTGTATATTAGGCAGAGGTCGCCTCGGAGTAGGCAATATGCGACGGAGTAGAGCTGGAGTTTTTTGAGACAGTCGGAGTATGGCATCTGTTTGAGGCTGGTAATCCTCTTAGTGAGGCATTTCTGTGGCCTTTCCAGCTGTTGCAGATGTCTTGTGAGGTACATGCCAAATGGGGCATTGTACTCTATGATGGGTCTAATAAGGGATGAGTAGAGAGGAACGATGACCTCTCTTTTTCTGGAGGAGAACCCCTTTGTGATGAGGTGTGCCACTTAGAAAGACTACTGTGGCAATGTGATTATCAAAGGAGAGACTACTATCCACCTGTGTCCCAAGGTCATTTATCACACTTTTGGTGTTTAGTAGGCTACCACCTATATGGTACTTCATGGGTATGGTATTTTTTCCAAAGGGGATGACAATGCACTTCTTTGCACTGAGCTTTAGGCCATAACTTTGACACCAAGCATCAGTCTCAGTGAGGCCTCTTTGTAGAATGTCCACATCCTTAGGTGAATTGATTATGGCTCCTAGTTTTCAGTCATCTGTGAATTTCATTAGCCAGAGACCAGCTGTATTTGCCTGGACTTCAGAGAAGTAGATACCAAACAGGAGAGGACCCAGGACCAAACTCTATGGCACTTCACTTATCACCAGTCTGAAGTTGGATTTGGAGTTGGCAACTTTGACTGTGTGGATTCTGTCAGTGAGCCAGTTGGCCACTCACCTTATGACATAGAGATTTATGCCTAGTCCAGTGAGTGTATCTATAATACCAGAGTGGGGATGGTGCCAAAAGCCTTGGCGAGGTCAAGATAAGTAGTGTGCACTACCTTACCCTCATCTATGGCTCTAGTGACTGCTTCAAAGAAGTCAGTCAGGTTTAGGAGGCATGATCTACCCTTTACAAACCCAAACTGACTGGGGTCTAGAGTTTGTATGTTATCTATGTCTTTGTTTATAAGCTCTAGGATGATGTGTTCCATGGCCTTGCTGACCAGGCTCATCAGACTAATGGGGCGGTAGTTCCCAGGGTCTGTGGTGGCACCCCCTTTGTGGAGTGGGATAACTGTCACTGTGTGCCACTCCTTAGGCACAAATACTGAAGTGAGGCTATGGTTGAACATGGTACTTAGGTGGGGTGCTAGTTCGTTCTGTAGTTCATGCAGAACGCAGCCTGACATGTTGTCTGGTCCCACAGATGCTGTATTCTTGGCTTCGGAGAGTGTGTTCTTCACCTGTGCGGCCATGATTTCAGGGCATTTGCAATCATCCTGTATGGGGATGGGCCCTTTGGGGAGTGAGGGGGGTGTGAAGTTAGCACTGAACCTGTCTGCTAGGACGTTGGGAATATCAGTTGGTTTCATAAATGTAGTGCCATTGTGCTGTAGTTCAGAGCAGATCTGAGTGTTGCCATTGAGATTCTTGACATAGCTGTAGAAGGCTTTGTGGTTGTCTTTAGAATCCAAGGCAATTTTATTTTCAAAACTAGCGTTGGAGGATTTTATGAGGGATCTCAGCTTCTTGCTGAGGCTAACCAGGGAGTTCTTGCTGTCATGGTATTTTACTCTTTTCTGCAAAAGTTTCTTTCTTCTGTTGTAGAGCTTGTTTATGGCAGGGGACCACCAGATTGGCTTCCTTTTTCTGGAGGATAGTGTCTTGGTTCTGTTGAGGATGGCACGGTCCATGCACTCGTGTATGTGCTTATACAGTGCCTTTGTATATGATTCAGCTGTCATGCTACTATTTTCCATCTGTGTGGCTGTAATGAAGTTTGCCACGTCTGATTTAAGAAGCATGAAGTTGGCTTTGGAGAAGTTTTTACGGTGGTTTCCTTAATGGGGGGGGGGTATGGATGTCTAGGGTGATTCGCTTCTGGTCACACCTGACCAGCGAGGAGTTGACCTCTGGTATGGAGCATCTATTACCCATATTGGTAATGACCACATCCAAGATGGACAAGTTGGTCCAGGGTGTTGGAATTGATGAATTCCAGAAAACGGGCAAACAAGTTAGTACACGAGTAGTTTTCTCAGTTGATGGAGAGGTAGTTGAAATCTCCCAAAATTAGGGTATTGGGCTGTATCTTAATATTATCCAGTATATCAAGAAACATGGAGTGGGCATCCTGGGGCATGGAGGGGGATCTGTGACACGCTGCAACCTGAATTGCTGTCTTGCCCATTGTTAATTGTACTTGGATACTTTTGGTGGCATTATGTTGAGCAACAAGCCTGGAGGTGTGGATATCCTTTATGAATATGGACATGCCTCCTCCTTTAGTATTTCAGTCTGGGTTATGTGGCTGAAAGGTGTGGTAAGAATTGTAGCTTGGTAATGCAAGGGTGCTCTCTGGAGCCTTAAACCAGGTCTCTGTCACTGCACAGATGTCGATGTTCTCCATCTTAAGGAGAGCCTATGAGCACCTACAAGGATGCATGGATCGTGCCATCCCTAGCAAGACCAAAACTCACTCCACTAAGAGAAGGAAACCAGTCTGGTGGACCCCTGCCATAAACAGATTATACAACAAAAGGAGGAAACTAGTTCAGAACAAAAGCAAATCCCAAGAAGGAAAGACATCCCTGATCAGTATCAGTAAGAAACTAAGGTCCCTCATAAAATCATCCAAAGTTAACTTTGAAAGAAAAATAGCCAAGGATTCGAAAGATAACCACAAAACCTTCTTTAGCTATGTCAAGAATCTAAGTGGCAACTCACAGATATGCTCTGAGTTAGTGCAAAATAGCACAAAATATACTGAACCTACTGATATTGCCAACATCCTGGCAGATAGATTCAGTGTAAACTTCACCTCCCTCTCACCTTCAAAAGGGCCCACAGCAATACTGGAAAAGTGTAGTATCCCAGAAATCACAGAAGCACAGGTGAAAACAGCCCTTTCAAAAGCCGAAAACACAGCATCAGCGGGGCCAGATAGTGTCCCAGTCTGTATCTTGCACAAACTACAGAACGAACTAACCTCCCACCTAAACACACTGTTCAGCCTCAGCCTCTCCACAGGCTACATGCCCATAGAATGGCACACAGCAACAGTTATTCCACTCCACAAAGGAGGGCCACATCTGACCCTGGTAACTATCGCCCCATAAGCCTGACTAGCTTGGTCTGCAAGGCTATGGAGCACATCATCATGGAACACATTAACAAAGACATTGGGAACCTCCAAACACTTGACCCAACCCAGTTCGGCTTTGTCAAGGGCAGATCATGCCTACTAAACCTGGTTGACTTCTTCAAAACAGTCACCAAGGCCATAGATGAGGGAAAGGTGGTTCATACAGCCTACCTTGATCTTGCCAAGGCATTCGACACCATTCCTCACTTGGGTATTATAGAAAAACTCACCAGCCTGAACATAAACCCCTATGTCACAAGATGGGTTGCCAACTGGCTTACAGGCAGAACTCACACAGTAAGAATAGCGGGATCCAGGTCTGACTCTAAACCAGTCACAAGTGGTGTCCCACAAGGCTCGGTTCTGGGACCTCTACTGTTCGGCATATATTTCTCAGAAGTACAGGCAAACACATGAGGACTATGGCTAACAAAATTCACCGATGACTGCAAACTGGGAGCCATAATTGACTCTCCGGCTAACACGGACATCCTTTAAAAAGGCCTTACTGAGACAGGCACCTGGTGTCAAAGTCATGGCCTCAAGCTAAATGCCAAAAAATGCATAATCATCCCATTTGGGAAAAACAAAACACCCACAAATTACCACATAGGCAGCAGTCCCCTTAATACAGAAGAGGTAATAAGAGATCTGGGGACCCAGGTAGACAGTAATCTCTCCTTCGATAATCATATTGTCAAAGTAGTTAAGAAATCCTTCTATGTGGCCCATCTAATTACTAAGCGGTTCACATATAGAAATAAAGAAGTTATAGTGCCCCTCTACTCATCACTCATCAGACCCATCATAGAGTACAATGGCCCAGTTGGGATGTACCTCACAAGACACTTCCAACAGCTGGAAAGACCACAAAAGCACCTCACCAAGAGGAGTACTGGCCTCACGCATATGTCCTGTGCAGCCCGACTGAAAAAACTCCAGCTGTACTCAGTGGCATATCGCTTACTCATTGATGATCAAAGCCATGTCCAACTCAGAATTGATGGACATGCTCCACCTAAAGAAATCCAAGTCACTGCGAGCCACGTGCTCTAGTGAGCTAAACCTCGCCACAACAATAAATAGAACATGCTGGAGGGATTGACTCCTGTCACAGAGACTCCCCATGCTTTGGAACAAAATTCCTAATTACATTATGCAGAGCCCCTCACTAACACTCTTCAAGAGAAGCCTTGATGAGTGGATGGGTAACAGAAAATACATCCCTGGGATCACTTCATTGGCTCTGCTTGACAGAGGCTCAGTTAGTTAATCAATGGAGCGGCGAAAGCCGACACACTCTGGCTAGGCTTAAAAATGCCCTCAGGCAGATAGCCTAGTACCTACCTATGAACCTATGAACCTATGAACCTCGAGTGTGTGCATTTTGAGGTTTAGACTTCTAGCATTGAGTAGCATTACCCTTAGATTTCAGTGGTGCTTTTGACATTTGAGCTTTGCCTAAAAAAGGCACTATAGGGGCAGCAAGAGCCTTAGCCAGTATCCTGAATCCCAATGGTGACCGTTGCAGTCCATCTCTGGTAAATCATTGTGGCCTGGGGGGAACAAAGGCCCAAAAAGATGGAAACTTTTTAAATATTGCTCTTGCAAACTTACAAAGTTGATAGAATAAAAGGTTTTGCAGTAGCATGAATTTTCTAAAGGATATGAAGTCTGAAAATCAAGTGTCTGTCATTATTTTCTGACTTCATTCCTCAAACAATTACAATTTTATGAGAAACAGACCAAAATATGCATAAAAAATCTGGACATTCTGTGAAAATCTGGACAATTAAGAGCATGTATCAAAAAGTGAACAAAGACACAACCTCGCCTTTCTGTTTCCATTTTAGTCAGACAATAAACTAGTCACATTTACTCTCAAAACTACCATACACCCTGTCAGCAATGTATTTGTATTTAAGGACTTCAGAAAGGTGAGCTTTATACAATAATATGATGGTATCTCTAACTTTACCCACAGCATGACCATTGTTGACCCCTAACACAACTTCAGTAAGGGGTTTTATGCCCAGTTTTAACAAATTCATTGATCTAACAGTCTTCAATAGAGATGATTTAAATGGAAAATTAAAAGAAAAACACTGGTGGTCAACCAATATAAACCAACTTTATAATAAATGAAAAATACTTCTTGAACTGTACAGTAAGGCTAGAGCTCCTCATAGGTCTATAGGTTCATAGGATGATACTAACCTATTGGCCCAAAGGCCCTTATAAGCCTAGCCAAGAATTTCACTCATGTTCCCACAAAGTCAGCACCAATCTTCCCTGTCCGGCAGGGAACTAGGTGGGATCCCAGGGGTATATTTTCTGTTTCCCATTCATTCTTCCAGGTTCCTCCTAAAGAGGGGTAGTGAGGTACTCTGCTTGACATGGAAAGGAAGTCTATTCCACAGATGGTGAAGTGACTGGGACACAAATCTATCCCACCAACAAGTTCTATTAATGTCACAGACCAGGTTAAGGCCTTGCGTGAAGGTTGCACAAGTAGTGTTTGACGTATGGATATGCAACAACTCCATCAAGGCTGAGTCTGAGATGGCACTGTATGCCAGACACAGGTCACCTTTGAGCAGTCTGTATGAGACTGAGTAGAGGTACAGGGTTTTTGGCCTATCTGTATAGGATAGGTGTTTGAGACCCTGAATTTTCCTGGTCAGGAATGTTTGTGGTCTCTCCAGCTGCTACATGTGCTTGGCAAGGTACATGCCCAAGGGGGCATTGTACTCGATAATGGGTCTGATAAGTTCTGAGTACTGGGATGTTATGACCACCTTATTCCTGGATAAAATAACCTTACTTATGAGGTGGGCCATGCAGAAAGCCTTCTGTACAACGGAGGCAACATGGTGGTAAAAAGTCAGGTTGCCATCAACCTGGGTGCCCAAGTACCTCATGACTGATCGTGTGCTTAGTACATTGTTATTAATGTGATAATTAGTGGGGACACCATTTTCCCCAAAAGGGATAATGATGCATTTCTTGGCATTCAGTTTGAGGCCATGCTTCTGGCACCAGACATTAGTTTGGTAAAGGCTCTCTTGGAGGATGTTCACATCACTAGGGGAATTTATGACAGTGCCCAGCTTGCAGTCATCTGCAAACTTGGTCAGCCACAAACCACTGGTTTTGGCTTGCACCTCAGAAAAGTATATCCCAAACAGTAGAGGCCCGAATTCAGATCCTTGGGGTATGCTGCTTGTTACAGGTCTACTACTAGAGGTGACTTCCCCTATTTTGACTAAGTGGGTTCTATCAGTGAGACAATTAGCCTCCCATCTGGTAACATATGGGTTGATGGCTAGCTGGGAGAGTTTATCTATTATGCCCAAGTGGGGAATACTGTCTAAGGCTTTGGCTAGGTCAAGGTAGGTGGTGTGCACTGTCTTGCTCTCATCCATGGCTTTGGTGACTGTTTTGAAGAAGGTAACCAAGTTTAACAGGCATAATCTACTTTTGACAAAATCAAACTGTGTGGGATCAAGCGTTTGGAAGTTGCCAATGTCCTTATTTATAATAATGCTTTACATGGCATTCCAGATCAGGCTATTTATTTATTTTACATTTATTATACATTTGTTGACCGGGCTAGTCTAACTGGATACATGTCCATTTTCAGTAGAAGCCCGGGGAGATAAGCTCCAAGACACAATAAAATACAAATACAATTACAAACAACAAAAAGCAAAATTTGTAATAAAACATAGCAAATATAATAAAAATATAATAAAAATAATCAAACAATGGTAACGTGTTGTAAAGCATAGAGGTTAGCTGAGGGTGTGTAAAGAGGACAAGGGTCATAAAAAGTGCAAACTGAAAGGTACAGGGACATCGTACAGGTAAAGTCAATAGTAGAGAAAGGAAATTAGTTGTGTAGTGATGTTACTAAGAATTTACTTGAAAAAAAGGTATGTAAAGAGGAGTGAAATGGTGTAAAATAGGGAGACATGACAAAAATATAATAAGAAGGAAGATGTAACAGTGGACAGTAAGCACAGGATAGGCAAGTTCAAGTTTAAAGAGATAGATGACTAGTCTGGTTTGGAACAGGGGCATAGCCAGTATGATTTGAGGTCAAGTTTAAAGAGATAGATGACTAGTCTGGTTTGGTACAGGGGCATAGCCAGTATGATTTGAGGTAACGTTTAAGTCTGTTTTTGAAGAGTGATAAGGAGGTGAGTGAGGAGAGGTCATTAGGGAGAAGATTCCAGGATTTACCTACAGTATTAGAGAAGAGAGAATCCCCAGCCCTGTTATTAGATTTAGAGGTGTATGCAAGAAGTTTGTGTGATGAGCATAAAGATTTCAGATTTTTATAGGGGGTAATGAGGCTAGATAAACTAGGAGTATTAGAAGGTTTGTAAAGAATGTTGTGGGCAATGGTTAGTTGGTGAAATTTAATCAGGTGTTGTAGTTCTAACCATCCTAGCTGATTTAGATTTATACAATGGTGGGTTCTAAATGGGTTTCCTGTTGCAAATCTTGCAATGTTATTATAGGACAATTCCAATTTGCTGAAGGTAGTCTTGGATAGATTAGTAAAAATTGGAGAAGCATAATGGAGTGCAGAGCTCAAATGAATGTGAGTGACAGTAGTTTTGGCAGTAGGAGAAAGGAAGGGTTTAATCCTTTAGAGAGTGCCAATTTTTTTGTTGACAGTCTTTATAGTATTGTTGATATGGATGTCGATGTTCAGATTATTGTCGATGGTGACACCTAGAAGTTTGGTGGTAGAGTCTGGAGATATTATAGTACCATTGGTGGATGTCACAGAGAAATGAAGAGGAGAGGACTTTTGAGTAGAAGTGAAGAGCAGGAGTTTGGTTTTCTTTGGGTTCAAAAGAAGGAAACACTGAGTGAACCATTATTCAACTATGTTAAATACCTTCTGGGTGAGAGAGTGAAGGTCTTAGGAGGATGTAGCTGAGCATAGTAGTGTGGAGTCGTCAGCATATTGTATGCAAGTGGCTTGGGGGATAGCTAGTTGAAGGTCATTTATAAATATGGAGAAGAGGAGAGGTCCTAGTATGGACCCCTGAAGGACACCTAAGGTAATGGGTAGATGGGTGGATAGAGTGTTATGCCATAGTACTGCTTGCTGTCTTTTGTCAAGGTAGGATTGGAATCATTTTATGGAAAGTGGGTCTAATGACAGAGATTTTAGTATATTTATGCGAACCTGGTGGTTTTCCATGTCAAATGCTTTAGGCAGGTCGATAAATAGAGCAGAAGAAAGATTATTTAGGTTTCGTTGTTTGTTAATGCAATCAGTAAAGGAAAGGAGGGCAGTGGTAGTGCTGTGTGAGGGTCTGAAACCATGTTCACAGTTGGAAAGTAAATTGTTTTCAATTAAGTGGTGGAGTAATTGCCTGTGGATACATTTCTCCATAATCTTAGCTAAAGGAGAGAGTAGGGCAATAGGGAGATAGTTTGATAGCTCAGTGGAGTGTCCACCTTTATGCAGGGGGATAACATGGGAGACTTTCCATAAGGTGGGGACATGACTTGCACTTATAGTTCTATTGATCAGTATGGAAATAGGGTAGGCAATAGCTTTGGATGATAACTGTAGAAATTCAGAAGGCAGTTGGTCTGCAGAAGGAGAGCATGGTTTCAGTTTATTGAAAAGGTTTTGAATAAGTGTGGTTGGGACATGTTTGAACTGAAAAGGAGGGGTGGAGTTGAGGTGTAAGAAGGTCGTGTGAAGGTATTAGGTGATAGCTGACTAGTTAGTGTTTGAATAGCATCTATAAAGAAGGTATTGAAAGTATTAGCTGTATGGATGGGGTTTTCTGGTCTGTATTTTAAGGGTCTGTATTTTGAGGCTAGTTAGGCTGATGGGCCTATAATTGCCTGAGTTGGTGGATGCTCCAATTTTGTACAGAGGGATGACAGTGGCTGGCCTCCATTCTACTGGGATGAAGCCGGTGCACAGGCTTTGGTCGAATATGGTGCCTGGTGGTGCTGAGAGCTCTTGGCTGACTTCATGTAGGACACAGCAAGGGATGTTGTCAGGTCCCATGGAATCTGAATTTTTTGCCTTTGAGAGGGAATTAATAACCTGCTCCCTGGTGATGAGGGGGAGGGGGCAGGTGCTGGGGATGTCCTGGTTTACTAATGGGGTGACGGGGGGGGGGGTGACGTTTTCACTGAACTTGCCTGACAGCAGGTTGGCTCAGAATGAGGATAGTATACAAATATCATTGAGAAATTGAAAGGCTCTAAAAGGGCCAGTTAAAAAACATAAATATAGATTGGCTTCTTAGTGATGACTATTAATCCTTATTAAGCTATGTTAGAAAACTGAGAAATAATGCTCAATATTGCTCTAAACTTTTCCTCGGGAGCCTCCACTCTGACCCAAATGACACAGCAAGTATACTAGCAAACAAGTTCTCCACAAATTTCACTTACGAAACACTGTTTCCCAACACTCATCCCAGAATCCCTTACTTATTCCGCCATCACCATGACGGAACATGTACTTTTATTTTCAACTATTTTTTAAGGCTTTATGGTCTGACAAATGTAAGATATCTGAACCTTTGATATTGGTAAATGCTTCTGTTCCAGACTGCATAAATTCACAAGATTTTTTTCTGTTGCATGGACTCTTTATGCTCTGGCAAAAAAATAATCACCTTAAACTGGAAGAAAGCATCTGCTTCTAGCTTCAAATATAACCACTGAAGTGTGTTGTAAAGAAAGTTCATTTTTATATATGAGATCTAAAACGAAAAACAGAACTTTAAACAAAGTAGAAAGGGATTTGATTTTTAAAGAGCTATATATATTAGCCAATTTTGTCTTACATCATAATTACTGTAACTATTATTTATTTATTTTTTTTGTAAATGTGTATATATGTTTTTGCATGTATGTAGCTTATTGTTTTCATGATTTATTCATTAAATGAAAAAATGTAAAAAAAAAAAAAAAAACTTTCTTTTGTGTTATAAAAATGAAAAACATTTCCTTTATGGGTCCTGATAACAAACCTAGGTGCCTATTAAACAGCAGAAAGCAGGCACTTGACAGACTTCTCTTTGAACTGTTTAATCTAAGCTTATCCAGAGGCTGTGTCCCTGAATCCTGACACACTGCTGTGATTATGCTCCTTTACAAGGATAGCCCTAGCATAGTCCCTGGAGATTACAAGTTAATCAGCCTTAATAGTCAGATGTGAAAATCTGTGGAGCACACCATAACCAAGCTCACTGATCATGATAATAAGAACCTCATGAGGCTTCAGCAACAAATGTTTGGATAACAAAATTGTAAGGAAACCGACATCCCTAAACATAGATACATGCACGGTATGCTGGATAGGTAATTTGCTGAAAGTCAGAACCCACATCTTTTGTGTGGCAGTACTTCTTTAAATAGCGCAAAGGTAACCAGTGTAATCCCCCAAGGGTCTGTACTTGGCCCCCTCCTGTTTGCCATCTACTTCGTCGATCTCAAAAATGATAACCAGGACCTTTGGTTAATCATATCTGCAGACCACAGCAAACTGGGTTTAACTGTCATAACCCCCTCAGATATTTGCAGTCTTCAGAAAAAGCTTATCCTAGTTAACGACGGGTGTGCAGAAAATGGGCTTAAATTGAATGTTAAAATATGTACTATTTTTTTTTCCACGCACCATAAACAATAAACCCTTACTAAATGTAAAAGTAGTCAGGGACCTGGGCACACTTGAGCCAACCATTCTCTCTCTGCTTTGATCATCACATGGCAACTGCAATCAGGAAATTCTACCAGTTCGTACAATTAATAACCAAAGGTATTTCATCCTGATCCAAAGAGGTCAGTGTTCCCCTTTATTCACCACTAATCAGCCTGATTATAGAGTACAGCACTTCATTTGGTATGTATCACACTCAGCTTATCAACAAACTTAAAAAGATCCTGAAGTTCCAAACAAAAAAAGATTTCTGGTCTTTTGAGCCTTTGTTAAGAAGAAAAGACTGGAAGTTTCCATTCTGTGCTTTCTGGCTTATAGACTCCTGAGTGGGATTTGTGTTTTCATTACCATGTGACTATAAACCAGGCGGTCCTTGATCTCGCATTATCTCAGTACTTCAAACTACTAATACTAGAACCAGAGATATAAGTCTTCATTAGCAGACTAACAGAATACATTGAGGAGACAGGATCATCATCTAGCACCTCCCCTTCTTTGGAATAAAATTATTTTGCAAATTAAGCTCTGTAATTCAATATATTCTTTCAAACTAAACCTATATGACTGGATGCATATGCTCAACTTTCTCTGGGGCTACCTGGTCTCCTTCAAAAAGGAGGAAAAGCCTGAGCATGTGTTCTGGAAAAATATACATGGTGTTTGTACTAAACAGCCTTGAAACTCCTATGAAATGTATAATAAACAAAATAAATAAATATATTGAATATACACTCTAATCCTATAATTAAATGAGCTGAGAAGATGTGATTAATTAGATGCTGAACAACTGTAAGTACTCCTAACAGTCAATGGAGTGGCAAAATACTTTTCTCTTCAATGATCTCCTTGGCAGAGCAGTGCCAACTTCATTTCTGAGAGACAGAAATAATGCATTTGCTTATTCATTTGTTAACCAGTTGGGTGGTCTGATCCAAGAGCCCTTTTCATCTACGACTGAGCTATATAGCAGCAGCAACAGGGTGCTATAAATATACTGAAATACGAAACATACATTGTCATAATATAATTACTGGCATACAAAAGCAATAATATACAACAGTGTATAGTCAGCAATTTAGGAAATGTAATGGAATGCCTAATAAGATGTCCATGTAGTAGACCGAGCTATATGGGTTATATCCTGCTAAGGATATAACAGATGGACAGCTTCCAAAGCTTCAGGACACCTTTCACACACAAAAACCAATCAGCTGAAGATGAGCTAACTAAAAGTTAGGTTTGGGTGAGAAGCCCTTCAGAGCTTCCCTGCCACTGAAGATAGTGCTCTTCTGTGGACTTTTGAGGATCAACAGTCAGCTTGCGTTGTCCCATTGCTGGGCAGATAAGTTCTCTTTGGAGAAAAAAAACTTTCACATATAAAATGTATTGTTTATTATTACTTTTCTGTTAAGGAAGGTTTTTTTTTTAATGTTGAGACTTTGTGTTTTATTGAGTGTCATGAGACTATAGTGTACTTTTAAACAGGAGTGCACTTTTTTCTGTCAGTTTAAAAGTTGTTAAAAACATTCTAAAATCAATTTTCTGTGGAGAAGGTGTGTTTACTTTATTTTGGAGCTAGAAAAATATTTTGAAGTGCTTTTTACTGTTTTGTTATTTTCTGGGAAAAAGTAGCTTTTTAGACATTTGGAATTTTACCAGTGTGTGCTGTTTGGTTTTCCTGGGAAAGAGGCACAAGTTTCGACTTCATCATGAAACAAACTACTCGTCCCATGGTTGGTCCTTTTTCCAGCCACAAAAAGAAAAAAGTTAAGCAACCAGCCTTTGCCACCACAGCAGGGTAGCAATTTGCCTCAGCTGTAGTTGTGTTACTCAGCTTTGGCCATAGTTTGTTCCTCAGACCACTCATCTTTTACCCAGAATCCCTCTGGTATAGTATTTATAGACACTATGGACCGAGTGTTAGCCACATCCTATGTGGCTGTTGCAGTACCGCAGTGACTAGGGGTGAGACATTTGTCAATCTTGGGAGAAGGGGCAAAGAAGTGCCCTAGCTTAGCCATAATATTGTGTCAACACCTGGGGAAGCTGCTGCTGCTCTTATTAAACCTGTTTGCCCCATTTTTATTTTGTCAAAAAGAAACAGAACTAAACATCTCTCTTCTCCTGCACCAGCCCCACTGGACAGGAATAGTTTATTAGGTCTGGCTCAGTATCTTATTCAGGTTACTGACCCTTTTTATAAGGTGGTTTATTTATATTATATATATGTTTTTTAGTAATAAGATGACGGGAGGAGGACATTCAAATAATGCTAAAGTTTTAAATAGATATTCCCAGTTGAGGGAATCAAAGACTTTTTCTACGTCTAATCCGATTACAAGTGTTTCTCTATCTTCTTTATTTACATAACGTATAAGAATAAGTATCCTTTTAATATTATCATGTGTGTGCCTGTTATATAAAAATCCAGTTTGATCATTATTAATTATTTTTGAAAGTGGGATTTTCATTCTGTTGGCTTGTATTGACATGAATATTTTGTAATCATTATTCAGTATTGATATAGGTCTGTATGAGGTGCAAAGGTCTGATGGTTTATTATCTTTTAGAATTAGTGTTATGAGAGAATATTTCCATGAGGGTGGTATTTTTGCTTCTGACTGGACTTCTAGCAAAGTTTTATGAAAAAGGGAGATTACTGTTGAAGGGAAGAGTTTGTAAATTTCCGTAATTATACCACCAATCCCTGGATCTTTGTTAGATTTACTTTCTTTTAGCTTGTCAACAATTTCTTTGTAGGATATAGGTTTTTGTAGGTATAGTTTTAAGTTTTCAGGATTTTTTTATATTGATAAGGTTTGTATCTAACTTTATTTGGTTGGTATATAAATCTTCTTTTTGAAGTGTTCCATATAATGGAACTGAAATGCTTCAAGGATGTCTCCTATATCTGATACTTTTTTCCCTTTCTTTTCATGATGTATGCTAACATGTTATTTGCTTTAAACTGTATTTTAATTCTTGTAGATAAGTTATGTAGATATCTGGGGGAGGTGGCTAATGAGTTTATTTTTAATTTTTCCAAGTCTAGACAAGTTTTGTGTGTTAGAATTTCATTATATTTTTTATTTAATTCCTGTATTTCTTTTTTGACTTCTGGACAATTCTGATTATTTTTAGATTTTGCTGACAAGAGGCTGGTCTGCAAGTCTAATTATTCAGATTCCCACTCTCTAACTTTGTTTTTTTACCAGCTAAGGGTCTTACCAAATAAATACGCTTTTAATGAGTCCCAAACCATGACTCTACTGATTTTTATTGCATTATTAATTTCAAGAAATAATTGTAGTTCTGACAACATCCAGGATCTGAATTCTTTAATTTTTGTGATATATGATGGAATTCTAGTTGAGAGGATTAAAGGTTTAAACTCTGTTTGGAGTTTCATTATCAGAGAGTCATGATCTGAGAAGGGGCATGGAACTATTGAGAAGTTGAGGATTTTTGTTTGTAAATCTTGAACTACGAATAATTTGTCTATTCTGGTTTGTGTTCCAAATCTATGGTGTTTATGGGAAAATAATGATTTATCATCTTTTACTTTAAAAGTGTCTATTAAATGAAATGAATCAATCCATTTTTTAAGGATTTTGAAATAGTTGCTATGCGAAAAGACATCTTCGTGGTTTCAGAAGTTTCTAAGGTACAATTAAAGTCTCCTCCCAGTATAAAATTTCCTTTATAATTGTTTGAAATAAAATCTAGGTGTTTTTTAACTGTTCCTGCTCCAATTCCTGGGATCCAATATAGATTAGCTAAGGTCCATATTCTGCTATTAAATTTAATTTTAACGAATGCTAGTAGACCTTATTTGTCTTCCTATTTATAAATAACTTTTGGAGTGATTATGTTTTTCTTCCAGAGAATTGACACTCCTTTTGCCTTTGTTCTATAGGAGGATTGAGCTAAGACTGTATAGTCCTTAGGGTTCCAAATAAAGCTATCATTAGTCTTAAAATGCTTTTCCTGGAGAAATACTACTTGTGCCTTATTTAGATTTAAATATTTTAGTAAGTTTGATCTTTTATTTGCATTATTTAAGCCATTAGTATTTAATGATAAGAATATTAGAACCATTTCAAGTTATTGTTGGTAGAAACTTTTTGCTTCTTTTTTATTTTGATTATAGTAATTATACCATATTCTCTGACAACATTGGATGTTATTTTTATGTGTGTAAACTTGGGAGTGTAATTTAAAGTTCTTTCTAATTTAAATATAAGTAGGGTAAAATCCTGGTCAGGCTTTAAAAAAAGTACTTCTATAAAACATTAATTCTAAAGTATCAAATACAAGTAAATATGAATTTCCCATTAAACATGGAATGAAAGTCATTCCTAATCCAATAGATAAAGATAGATCTATTGGATTATCACTCATACCTTTAACCAACAATATCAACTGAGCTCCATATGTTAAATTATTATATGGAGAATTTTCTTAAGAGAGATATGAAATTCTATATCATTCTGTTATTGTTCTATAGTATTTTATATATCAGGATGGAATGTTAGTAGTGTAAACAATTATTATGTTGACTTAGAAAATATCCAATATTTAGTTACCCTTAAGAGATCCCAAACATGTCAGATATGTCATTTTGGATAAATTAAATGCAACAGAGGAGCATACACTAAATACGCCAACAACAAATAGATAATTACTAAAATAATTTGACTAAAAGGACGCTACAGGAGACAATGAGTGATTACCAATGAAATATGAATTTACTGTAGCTGTACTGTCTTCCTTTACTTTCCCACTCTTCAGCTCACCAATTTCAACTTACACTTATGAAAATACATGGCTTATCACTGGTATCCTGACTCTGAGTAGAGGCACCCTGCATTCTAGTGTGCAGTGCTTTTACATATTTATAGATTTACAAAGCTGAGTCTAAGAATGAACTATGATCACCCTGACAATTCCCATCCTGCATATGGCACCTCCTGCTTCCAGAATGGGTAATCACATCAGGTCTAGAATGAATGTAAAGGTACCTATAGGGTAATCAAGACTTACCTTAGGTAAGTATTAATCAAATAGTATTTAGAGCATCTTAGAGAGTTCTCGGGGCAGTTAGAATACTCTTAAGCCTCTCCTCCCTTGACCAAAAACAGAGATTTCCCTTCCCTTTCTTTCCCTTGTTTTAAATCACTACTAATAAAAGAAATTCAGCAAACATAGATAAACAGAAATAACATTCAGTAGTCCGTCTTGTACATGACTCACAATCCATTAAACAAGTCAGTGACTAACATCACTTTAGTAAACATTATAAAGACAAATTAGAAATAATTTCCTAGCTCTTTAAATTTTCTAATAAAGCAAAAAGTTAACAATAAGCTATTTTCGCTAAAAGTATAACGCATTTCAATTTTTCCTTGCATGTATACATTTCTACTTATATTGTAGTGTCAATAGCTGTCTTTGAAATCTGTACAATACTTCACTTCTTCAAATCATCCCCTTTTCAATTCAGGTTTTGTCAAAACGGCAACAATATTTCAAGGGCACAATTAATATTTAGACTGATGTTTCAAATAACTAACTTGTCAGTTGCCAATTGAGTTAGTTTAGAATGTATGGTTAGTGCAAATATAGCATGTTGCAAGAAAACTGTTTTTTTTGTGTGTGCTCTAGAGACTGTCATATGCAAGTGACATATATAATGTAGCATATATAGAGCAGATAGTTTATGGATTCAGGTTGCTAAAGTAAATTATACTTATTAATCAGATAGTTTCATTTAAATTCACAAGTAATTTTGGAACATTTCAGTTGAGTTTCCAGGAATGTGTAGTCCAGTGTGAATAACTGAGTCCACTTTTCCTCATAAACATATGTCACAATTCATTAAACTAATCAGTCTAGCATCTGTCTAATAATCATTATTAAGACAAAGAATAGTAATTTCCTAGCTCTTCAAACTTTCTGATATCACAAAACATTGACAGTAAGCTATTTTAACTGGAAGACTAAAACATTTCAATACTTCCTTCTGAATATACATTTTTACTTCTACTGTAGTGTCAAGAACTGTCTTTGAAATCTATGCATTACTTCACTTCTTTCAAGTCATTCATTTTACAGTTTACATTATATTTTGTCAAAATGTCAATAGCATTTCAAGGGCACATTTAATATTTAAACTAATATTTTAAATGAATATCTATCAGTTGCCAAGTGAGTTTGTACAGAGTGTGAGGTAACTGCAAAAATAGACTGTCAGTTTCAAGTAACATACAAAATGTAACTTTTACAGTACAGACAGCTTGTGAAATCAGCATGTTAAACCTAGTAATACTTTTTAATCAAGCAGCTACATTTCAGTGCACATGTAGTTTGGGAACATTTCAGTTGTGTTTCCAGGAATATGTAATCATATGAGGATAAATCATAAAAAATCATAAAATATATACAAATAGTCCTATTATGTATTTATTTTTACCTTGTTTAGGTTGTTTTTCATTTTAATAACTAAACAACATTGTTGTTCTTCTTTCAGCTTTTCCTGGTTAGTGGTCGCCACAGCGGAACTCCGGTCTGCTAATGATTGGCAGTAGATTTTTACTGTGCCGAGGTGCCGGCTCGATGCCCAACCTTCAACGAAGGCGCGGCCATTCACGCATGTCTTTTGAACACCACTCGATTACAGGGAGGACATGCAGACTCCACACAGAAGGTGCTCCAGCCGAGAATCGAACGGGAGAACCTCTTGCTGTGAGGCAACAATGCTACCACTGCACGACCAAGGCTTAGAAACTAATAACTAAACAACATTACTTTTTCTTATTATTTGTTATCTGTGAGGCTAAATGCACTTTGCATATTCACAGTGTCCTTAGGAACTGCAACAGTTTTTTACTGTTGCTATGGCAACGCAAATAGAATGTGAAGAAAGCTTCACTTCCCTTAACCAACAGTACATTTATCCCTCCTTTTTTTTTTTTGTTAATGTATTTGTTAATACTAAAAGGAAATAATTCAAAGGACATATGTACATGAATGGAACATTTCAGAGTTAATCATGAACATTTCCCTGATCTCAATAAGCATAACAGTGACTATCATTAATCTAATAAATATTGTAATAACAATTAATTAAGTTCAGTATTCCAATTAGTCTACCTTAAACCTAGATTATTTTAGACTATTATTTATCTATGTATAGATAGTAAGTTAATAAATATATGCAGACTATATTAGTATAGTAAATAGGAAAGAATTTAGAAAGGGAGACAAGATGCAGTTAAAATAAATAATGAGAAGAGAGAAAGAAAAGAGAAAATTAAGAGAAAATACACATATACTATGCATGTTGATTTACAGTATAAATATTTTATGTGCTATATAACCCTCCTTCTGTGAAAGAAAAGTACCCTGTTTTACATACCTGAGGTAATGTGAAAAATCTCATGTGTCATCTATTCTCACAAAATATAGATAAAGATTCCAGTAGTTACCTTTGTTTTAAAATTCCAAGCAGTAAAATTGGTCCTTTAAAGTGATGTTAAAACAATTCATATCATAGTAGATGTTTTGAGAGATTTGGCTGTAACAGTATCAGTCTTTTGCTTCTTCTTTTTGACATCTGTCCAGACATTTGTTTCTTTTGTTCTCTTGAGAGAAGGTGACATCCAATCCATATCTTCTGGTAAAGTAATCACATTATTAGTTTTAATAAATGAAGAGGCTTCCTCTAAGTCAATAAAAGTCCTCATCTCGTTGGCATACAGTATTCTTATCTTAGGTGGATATGCAAGTTATGCCTTGATGTTATTTTGTTTCAGAAACTGTATCATTGGCCACACTTTTTTCCTTTTTTCCATTATTCTAGATAAATAGTTGTTATCAAATCTTATCAGGCTCTGTTTATATTTTACAGGTGCCTTCCTCCAAGCAGATCTTAAAATCAGTTCCTTGTCCAAGTATGAAATAAATTTGATAATTATTGACCTAGGAGGAGAGTTTAAGTTAGTGGCAGGTTTCCCAAGAGTTCTGTGTGCCCTTTCAATGCCAAAGGAAAGTCCTTCTTTTAAATTTAAAAAGTCAGGGATCCATCTTGATAAAAAGGAAATATCCTCACCTTCTGTGTTTTCGGGTAATCCGAAAATCCTGATGTTATTTCTCCTCTCCCTATTTTCCAAGTCATCTACTTTATTAACCAACCAAGTGTTTTGTTGAAGAAGCAGTTCTTTCTGTGTTTCCTCTTCCTTAAGTCTGCTTTTTAAGTCATTTAGAGGAACCTCTATTCCTGTTATCCTTGGCTGGTGTTGTTGTAGCATTTCCTTGAGGGTGTCAGTCTGTTTTTGACTGCTTGTTTTACGATTTTCCAGGTTCTCTTTAAAATCATCCATCTTCAAAGCCAACTCCTGCAGGGTAGATCTCATCTGTTGTAGTTCCTTCTTTAAGGCAGCATCCTGGTGAGAATTCTTTGAGTTGCTCATTTTAACAAGTGAATATACCTCCAAGCATTTTGACAGGAAATTATTTGTAAAACTTCACCAAAGTTGCTAATTATGTAAATCAGTCCTTTATCTATAAGATTGTATACTTTGAAGAAAAATAAGAATATTTTTCCTGTCTTATTTAACTAGTTATATGGAGCTCTAAAATACTGCTGCTTTCAGTTAGCCATTCAGGCTCTGCCCCCACGGAGTTATTATTCATTCACCAAACCAAATGTTTCTGTTTCCTCCTGTTCTACAGCACAAATTGTCTCAGAGGGTAAGACAGACTGTTCCTCCTTCTAACATGGGCAAAGTTTGTTATTCAAGGATATTTTTATTGCCAAAGAAAGAAAATACATGGAGACCATTTCTGGACCTTTCTTTCCTAAACCAATGTGCGATAGTGCTCACATTCAATGTACCGCCACTTCACAACCTGTTATCCCTTCATCCTCATTTGATGTTTTGGTAACATTACATTTAAAAGGTGTTTATCAGCACATTCCTATTCATCCAGACTTCAAGCATTTCTTAAGCAACTCCAGCAAACAAGATTGTGTTCCTGAGGTGTGTGCTAGATACATCAGTACAAAAATCTTTTCTTCAACAGGAACAAGAGCTCTAGATCTATATTTATTTCTATGGTTTTCCACTTAGACTTTGGTTTCTGCAAAGGAATACCTCAGGTCATTGGGTTTTATGGCATCTATGATTCTTATGACACCCCTGACAAGACTCCACATTACAAGCATACAATAGTATCAGAAATCTCTTTGATCCCAGCACCAACAGCTTTGGGATTTGTCAGAAGAAAAGTCAGTTGGTGGAGAAATCAAATTTACCTAAATACATTTCTTCCCTTGCTTCCTTCCTGCTCCAAAGCAGTCAGCCACTACAGACACCTCAGTCTTTGCTTGGGCAGCAGTGTAAAGGGGTGTAAAAGTGCAAGGTATTGGGGCAAAGACAGACACAAGCACATAAATATACAATACGTGCTTGCTTTTATAAAGGCACTCAAATCTCTGAATCACCTTTGGTTCTTAGGACCTCTTCAAGTTGATACAAACAATAATACAGTGATGTGTTACATAAACAAGCAAGGGGGAACCAGGTCTTACCCCATATGCAGAGTAGCCATGTTAGCTTGGGATATAGATTTACAGAAAAAGTTCACTCTACAGGCATCTTACATTCCATCAGAACAAAACTGTGTGACATACAAGCTGAGCCGGACAAAGACAGACACTCAAAAATGGAAATAAGATTGGGGGTCTTCCAAGATTTTATCCAGCTGTGGTGATTTCTTCAAGTGACTTGTTTGCCTCTTCTCTGAATAATCATCTGGAAAATTCTGCTCCATATGAGATGGCCTGGAAGGCAGATGCCTTTTAATTTCCTCAGACAGGAATGTCCCTGTAGGCCTTCTTACCCTTTCCACTGACATCTAGGATTCTTCTAACAATTCAGATGGAATCCCTCAGGATCACTGTGGTGACTCCCTTCTGGCCCAGACATTAGTGGTTCTCCCTTCTTTTACAATTGTCCAGGGGCACAACATTTGTGTGACTTACTATCCTATGGCCTGTTTTACTCCTCTAACAAGGTTCATTTGCTAGCCATCTCAGCATGTACACCCACGGATTCTCCTGTTTCTTTGCAGTCTCATGTCAAAATGTTCTTGGAAGGTATTTTGCATAAGAGGCCTCCAAGAAAACTGGTGGCTTCTCCTTGGGATCTTAATTTTGTGTCACAGAAACTAACACCTGCTCAATTTTAACCAGCTAACCTAGCTGACTTAAGGTTTTGACGCTTTCTCTGACCTCTGCAAGAAGGATATCTGAGCTACAAGCTCTTATGGTGAGTCTTATTTTCCACAGGGACATAGATTATTTGAGAATTAATTTTACTTTTATGCTTAAAGTGGTATTAGAGTTTATTTTAAGCTAAACTATCAGTCTTCTTGTGTTTTTCCCTGAACCCACAACTGAGGGAGAAAGGATACTCCATACCTTGGGTGTCCATAAACAACTCCGGTATTATCTTGACAGAACAAAATCCTTCAGATATTCAAATCAGTTGTTCATTTCATCTGAAGGTAAGTAGAATACAGAACCTGTGTCAAAGCAGACCATTTTCAAATAGTTGTCTCAGGCTGTTAGCTTTTATTATTCCCACCAGAACAAACCATTCCAGATAGGGTTAAGGCTTACTCTACTTGGGTGTTTTTTTTTTCCATGGCTTTTTGTAAAGTGTTGGAGAAACAGAAACAGAAACTTGGTCCTCCATACATACTTTTACAAAGCGCTGCAAGTTTGAATACTTTTATATGTCAAGGACAAGCTTTGCTGGGGCCATTCTCCAAGGGCTTCAGGACCCTTCCTCTTCCACATCCAAGATATTCTAAACTATGGTAATCTACCCATATAGCTTATGGTGTTGCAGCAAGGATCAATATGATGAACATAGTATACTTGCACAATTAAACTTACCATAACAGTAGATGTTTGAATGATCACTGCTCTTGTAACCACGTCCTCCCTTCACCCCCCTTATTTTTGGCGTGCTTTTTGATGCCAGGTTTTGAACATTTTTTACTCTTAGTTATGTCCTCTCAGGGTTCAGTCTCCCTCTCACAATTGTCATGACAGCTCTGAAGGGCTTGGCACCCAAACTTGACTTTTAACCAGCTCAACTCTAGTCATTTAATGGTTTGGGAATGTGAAAGCTGTCCTGAGACTTTGGAAGCTGTCCAGCTGTTACAGACATAGCAGGATATATCCATATAATTTAAGCTACTGCAGCAGCGATCATTTGAACATCTACCATTATGGTAAGTTTACTTACACAATACTTTATTAATAACGCCTCAAAAGTTGTTGGTAGCTAGCCTATAAAGAGAAATGTTAAACAAGTTTCTGTGCAGCAACATAATCACTTTAACTGATGGACTGTAAGCCAGCTGTTAACCAAACTTATCAAAGCATTTGCGATTGGATAGATTTATTACTGGAGTTTTTAACAGCTTACAAAAGAGGATGAGATTGAAGATGAGAGGGTAGACCTTTCTAGGTAGCTAATCTTCCTAGAGGTCTGAGGTGTATGATGGTCTTTGTAGTTGAAGTCCAAATTGACATCTTAATTCATACTGAGAATGTCTCACAAAGAGCATTTGCTTTAGTCAGGATAATAATGTATGTTAAGAAGCTTCAGTGAGTGTATTTAGTTGAAATTTTGCCCTGAAAATCCAAGAAGCTATTTGGTGTTTTCTTTTTTTTAAAAGATTATGTATAAAGGTGCAGAAAGTGTTTTTCTTTTCACACAAAAAGTGCATTTTGCAGCCTTTAAAACAATATAAAGTTTTAAAGATTACTTCCTAACACAGAAGACTAAATGAAGTGAGCCATGTTTACAGCATTAATATTTATGGGTTGGTAGAAGGTGCTTATTTTACTCTGGGATAAGATCTAACTATTGTAGAGTAGTGTAGGGTAGGTAATTGTAAATTAGTTACGTAACTGGCAAACTGTTAAATTAATGATGTAATTTAAGTCACATCCTTGAGCTCTACTTTCTTTTGTAGCTTTTATCATTCTTATTTCACCCCTGGAAATTATAAATAATGATTTGTTTTACTTCCAGTATCTTGGGTGGTGTGGGGAGGGGTTCTTTCTTTCATTTCTTTGTAATGATTTTTGGGTACCAGTAATATTATGGCTACTAAGTTTTTACTTTGTTCTGCTATCTACTATCATCATATCCTTGCATATACAGTTGTTCATTTACTTTTGTCCCTCTCATACGCTCCTCAAAACAGTCTACTAAGATCTTCTCTATATTCACCTAATTTGGGAAAATCCAAAAAAATGTGTATCAGGTACCTCTATCCCCATTGAAGCATCTACAACACCTTTTTGATGTTCCAGGGAATATCTCTGCCAGTTTAACTGACATGTAGAAATAGTGATGAAGGCCCTGTCACACAAATATTCTAAACCTCCTTGCATCAGTTATGTACCTGGGTAATTGCATTAATTGTGACCAATGCTTATCTGTGATTTGTATCTGTAGCTCTTTCTCCCACCCTTCCATTATTCTGTTGAATGCTTTTTGTCTTAATTTCTAAACTACTCCAGCAGTGTTGTTATTAACCCTTTTCTTGTTCTCCTTCTAATATTCCTATGTTTGTCTCATTTATTATCTTACATGGCTTACCATTTCTTTGAATATTTAGGTTATTTGCTTCCTCTCAGCTACCATACTGTTGCATTTCCACTCTAATTCTTTGGGGAGATTAGATTCTTTTTGCATCTCTTCCCAACATTTTGGAGCATCTCCTGTTAGTATCTCTGGACAATAGTAACCATACCCTGGCTTTGTATCTACCTCCGTACTACTGATTGCCACTCCCTTTCCTTTCTAGAGCTACCTATTAGCAGTATTTCTTCTTTTCATCCAATAATATCTCTATAACTCAGTTTTCTAAGGATCCCTGTTTGTCTATCCTGCAGCATTGGTATTCCTAAGCTTTCCCTAAGCTATTCCAACATTATTTCCACAAAACCTCCCTGTCTTTGTAGTCCTCCATCTGTTACTTTTACCATTTTGCTTCCAATCTGCTCTGTGTTGAAAACCGAACAATATCAGCATGGCTATAAGTAACTATTAATATCTGGCATTCTTAACCTTCTGTTGTCTTTTGGTAATGCCAAGATCGGTCCAAGATGTTCTTGATCTTCTTACCTCATGTATATAGTTTCTCTTTGTCTGCCTCACCTTTTTCACATATACTTCTTTTGGATTCTTCCAGAACACTTGACATGTGTACAGAATTTGTAGTGACGATGTTGTTCTTCTTTCGGCTTTTCCCGGTTAGGGGTCGCCACAGCGGAACTCAGGTCTGCTAATGATTGGCAGTAGATTTTTACAGTGCTGAGGTGCCATCTCGATGCCCACCCTTCAACGAAGGCATGCCCATTCTACGCATGTCTTTCGAACACCACTCGACCATGGGGAGGACATGCAGACTCCACACAGAAGGTGCTCCAGCTGGGAATCGAATGGGAGAATCTCTTGCTGTGATGTAACAATGCTACCGCTGCACCACAGTGATATATATATATATATATATATATATATATATATATATATATATATTTATATATATATATGTATATATGTGGGTTCACTTTATAATCTCAAAATACTGAAATATTGAATTTCAGTATTTTGAGATTAAAATAGCAAAAGCCCAGTTCCACGAAACACCACATAACCGAATCCGGAAATGTCGAATCAGCACTTATAGTGGTGTGCTGTGTTAATGGATAGCTGGAGATTCAGGTAAGTGTTTATATTTTAAGGGTTTTGGGTAGGGATTTTAGTATATGTTAGTTGTTGGGAAGTTGTAGATGTAGGTTACGGTATGTAGGTAAGAGTGTGAGTGTGTAAGTGTTGAGAATGGTGGTGTTTGTACATATGTGATGTGTATTTTTGTGAGGAAAATGTAGATTGTGTAGTGGTGGGTTTCATGTCTTTGTCTTTTAATGTGACCTTGGAGTTAGAATATAGAAGTAGCTGGGGTGTGGGGAGAGCATCCCCCTACAAGGGGGGTGCAGGGGGGCTTGTCCCCCTGATTATATGTATGGTAGGTTTGTGTATTTCTGTTGTTGTGTTTGTGTGTGTTTTGTTTGTTTGTTGTAGTGTGGGGAGGAAGGTATGTGTGTGTTTGTGTGGTGTAGGGTGTGTTTAAAAGTCGCGGTTCTGAATTTCGTGCTTTTGGGGTTTCAGTATTTTGATTTTTCGGCTTTATAGTCTCAAGATACTGAAATTCAATATTTCCGTATTTTGAGATTGTAAAGTGAATCTATATATATATATATATATATATATATATATATATATAGTTGTATAATATTTGTCCTTTGATCAAAATCTAATTTAACAGTTTTCCATGCTTCTTTACTTTCTAGTAAATCCTGTTATAGGTAATTCCGGTGAACCTCCAACTGTATTTTATATTCACACTATTAAATATTTTATTTTTTTACCCCCAAATACTCACTGAATGGTCACTGTCTTCTTCTTCTGGGATCATATTTATACCTAGTACCCATGTCTTCACCTTATTTATTTTATTTCATGCATTCTTGCCACATTTTTTCTTTGCAAAATTCCCCATATTTATCTAAAATCCTCTTTTGGACTCATATTTAAGAGCACATTGTCTGCATACAGTGTCATTTTCCTCGGCTTTTCCGCCCAGTCATAATCGTCTGTTGTTGATTCTCTTATAACTTTTGCTAATACTTTTAATTGCAGGGCTAAAGCAATCTGGATAGTGGGTACCCCTGCCTCATGCTTCTCCTTAATATTATTTTTCTGACAATCTTGTCCTCACTTTGACCCTTGCCCTCAACTCTCTATATATCGTATTAGCATATCCACCTATCCCTGTGGGAACCCCTGAGGGAAGCCCTGTTTCTGTAGAATATTAAATATCTCAATCTTACCTGCTTTTTTCAGCATCTAGGGAAAGAATTACTACCTTTTCTTTTTTTTGTTGCAGTGCATTCTGTATTATTAATTATGTCCTTATTATATTATTCACTGTCCTCAGCTCCCCCCCCCCCCGCACACACAAACCCAGTCTGGTCTTTATGTATTATTTCCAGTATTATATTTACTAACCTGTCAGATACTATCACCATAAAACATGTGTAATGATAGTTTAATACCAATATTGGTCAACTGGACTACAGAAGCATCAGATATTTACCCTCTTTATGTATTATCACTATTTCCATGTCTCTCCATGATGGGGTGGGGGTCCTCTCCTTGCATTGTCCTTTTGAACATCTTTGCTCCAGCTTCTGCTCAATTTCTGTTGGGAGGCTACTTCATTCCAGATCAGTTATCTTTCTTAATTCCACCCATTATGTCTACCAGTTCTTGTATTGTTATAGATTTTACTAGTTCTCGTCTCCTCGTTTCTGTTTTCGCAGGCAATTCTAACTCATCGTATTTTGCTTCACCTTCCTACTCTGCTTCTACCTCATTATCCCCCCCCACCATACAATTTTGCATAATATTTTTGAAATTACTCTAACAGTCCCTCATCCAGCTTTACCTTCCCAGGCTTTCTTCGGTCTCCAATTTGTATACCTCCATTTTTACCTCCTTTTGTCTTAAAGGCACAGCTAGTGCTGTCAGTGTTTGGCATTATTTGTTAAATATAATTTTTCCAATCCTTCTCTATTTCTTGATAGCCCCTCCTCTTCCATTCATTGAATTACTTGATTAAGTTGCCTTCCGCTTCTTATTATTGCCCCCCACAGCTATTTCCTAACTGTTATATACTTTATAACCTGCACAACAATGTTTTCATTTCCATTTCCTGAGTTATCCCTTAAATTTTACATTGCATTTTCTTTTTTATCTCTGCTTACATTTCTTCTGTACAATTAAGATGTACTTCAGCAGCCTTGACTTTCACATTCAACTCTATATTGTCGTCAGTTAATGTCTGAATGGCCATTGAGTGACCATTCAGCATCTGGTCTATTCCACCTAATCTGTTTTCTTGATCCAACAAGTTTTCTTGCAATGACTCTTTCTTTTCTCTTAGTATCATACATGTAGTATTCAGTGAGACTATTTACTCTTTAGCAACAGCTCCTGAGATCTCCATTTTGTTCTCTGTTACAACTTATCAACAGATTGTCTTGCTTTTCTTTGACAATCAGGCAGCTTTAGCCCTTTGCCTACAGTATTACTGCTTTAGGGGATGCTATTCAGCTTAATGAACTGTTTCTTAGCATTCTATGTTGAAAGAGCATGTCAAGTGCATGTTACTTAGACAGCTGTCCTATCAGAAGCCCTTCAACATTTGGTTCTTTCAGTAGTAATACAACAATGTTCTTTATATCTAAAAAAAAATGGGTAAAACTCAGAATGTTGATCTCTGCAATTTATAAGTTGTTTACATTAAAAAAAACGAGAAACTCAAAATTTAGATCTCTGCAATTTATAAGTTGCTAGTCTTTTGCTAGGAGCAAAGTGTACGAACAGCACATTTTTGGCATAACATAATTGACATTTCTTTGGTTTTTACCATTTCACATAAACTGGTATCATTCTATAACGAAAGTGAGATACATCCCACAAGTTTAGCTATTTTTCTCATTTGCTATTACATTTCACATATGATCCACGTCACAACTGTTGTATAGCAAACATGAATGTGATATGTTTAATTTCATAGACTTCTTGATATTATTCATATTATCACATGCATAGAGCTGCTGTTAAAGCTGTTACAGTTCTTATCAAACATTTGCGACAAGAAGTTTACAGTTCTATTAATTATATCATCTTTTTTTAAGTTTTCTGTTTGCAAACCATTTTTTTCTGTAGATCCCCTTCTTAATGCCCCATTTGCCTTATTTACTGATTTGTTGCCTCATTTGCATTTTGTGTGTAGTAATCAGCTCTTAACAGTTTTTCTTAAGCATGTTTGTTCTTCTATGAACTGGGTAACAGGGCAAATCCTTAAGTGCTGTATTACATCTTTTTTTTTGTACATATATTGTTTCAGCTTTCATTTCTTTCAAACATATGTTTACATGTAAACATACCTTTCAACTTCTTGTGGAAGAAATCTGGACAAAGCCTGACATAATGGGGAGACAAAGGAACAAAATAGGGGCACATTTTTATATATTGCTCTTAATAAGCTTAGAAAGTTGCTAGAGTAATAAGATTTGTCTTACCATGCATTTTCTGAAGGGTATGACGTCTGAATCTGAAATGCACCTCATTGCTTAATTACGTTAATCTTTAGATCATCCCTGTGGTTTGTCAAAAAAATACAATTTTTACAAGGAACAGACCAAAAATATGAGACAAAAATCTGGACATTCTGTGAAAATCTGGACAGTTGAGAGATAAGCTGTAAAAATAGTTTTAAATTATTCTGAAAATGTTCTTTTAACTCACTAACACTATATATTTCATCTTGAAGAAGAAGATCACAACACAAAACAATTGTCAATGAAGTGTTTATACAGTAACATTTAAGTGACATGCAACTCCATCATTAATAAATACGTAGAAATCGTCTAAAACTTTTCTGAACATTTAATGACTACAATGATATTGTTAAGGGCCATGGACAAATCTATAGTTGTGCTTTTTCATTTATTTATGAAAGCTTAGTTGAAAGAGAATGATTTATACTCTAAGTTAAACTTAGGACTCCACTTTTGCTGTCATCAATTTATATTCTAAGTATTTATTTAAAATATAAAAACTTTATACTTGTTCATATCAAATATTGCTATAAAGATAATCCACATTAGTAGCCACTGGAAAAATATGTCCAGTAATAATGACATATATATTTTTATATGTCTACTATAATCTACTACATCCTGGACAAACTTCAACCCCAATCCCTGCTGCTACTATTGATAAAACCCCTGAAGATGTTTCTGATAGTTTTAACCAATTCTATACTGAGACAATTCAAGCCCTAGCTAGCCAACTACCTCCTAGCTCCCCTGGTCCTGAAAGTAGCACCCCTAGAAACCTACTTGCGTTCAGCTTCCAACCAGTCGCCACTTCACTTATCCATACCTTGATCAAAAAATTAAAACCCACTACACTTTCTGCTGATCAACTCCCTGCCGAGTACCTACAAAAATCAGCTGATGCTATTGCTTACCCCGTCTCAATACTAATCAATCGAACCATAGTAGAAGCTAAAATTCCCACCATCTGGAAAATATCCTATGTAATCCCACTTCACAAAGGAGGCAGCTCTACTGAATTCTCCAATTATAGGCCAATAGCTATACTCTCTCCACTTGCAAAGATTATGGAAATATGTATTCATAGACAACTCATGCACCACCTAATCCAAAATCGCCTTATGGCAGACACTCAGCATGGCTTCCGTCCTCATCACAGCACTACTTCAGCCCTCCTAGCCTTTACTAACACCATAAACCATAATCACAACAATAATTATATATCCTCAGCCCTCTTTTTGGATCTTTCCAAGGCATTCGATATGGTTGATCACCAATGTTTAATCCACACCCTGCAAACATTCTGTCTAGATACTGGAGCCCTCCAATGGTTTCAATCCTACCTGAATGGTCGACAGCAGGCTGTCCTCTGGCAGAACAAACTCTCTAACCTTCTACCTAACACCCTCGGAGTGCCACAAGGCTCTATACTAGGGCCCTTGCTGTTCTCCATCTTCATTAACGACCTTTATACTGTCATCACAAAAGTCAGCTGTATCCAATATGCTGATGACTCTACTCTGATTTGCTCAGCCACATCTCCAGTAGAGTTATGGTCAGCTACCCAGACCACCTTTAATACAATAGAAAACTGGCTTTCTGAACATCGTCTGATCCTAAATCCCAAAAAAACTAAAATGCTGTTATTTTCACCAACACGTAGGTCTACCGCTTTCACCTTTACCATAAAATCAAATGATGGCACAATAATCTCCCCTGACCCATCTACAAAACTATTAGGTGTCATCATAGACAATAATCTCAAATTTGACTTACATGTTAACCAAACTATCAAAACCATCAACTAGGGTCACTTTACAGAATAAAAGCCTTCCTAACCCCTCCAGCTAAAATTGCCATAGCTCGCTCTCACCTTCTTTCAACCCTTCTGTATGCATCCCCTCTACTCTCGAATTTGAACAAGACTGTCCTTAACAAACTCTCAATTTGCTACAACCACATTGCCAGGTTTGCCACTGGGCTGCCTTTTAGGACACATCATTGCATCAATCTAAATCAGCTTGGTTGGCTTGAACTACCTAGCCTAATCCAGTATAACCAACTGATTATGGCCTATAAAATCCTCTATAATCCGGACAATACTCCTGCACTTAAAAATATTATCACCCCCTATAACATCCTAGACTGCTTCGATCCTCTAACAAACTACTAATTCAGACTAGCAAAATTAATAACACAGCCGGTGATTCTCTCTTTGCAAACTCTGTAAGTAGATCCTGGAACTCTCTTCCAGCTGATATTACCTTACTTTCCACCTTAGGTCAATTTAAAACTAGACTCAAACAACATTTGTCACTTAACTGACTATGTCAATGTATCAAGCCTGGCTAACTCGAATGTGTAAAAATCTGTTAACCAGTTTACTGTGTAATTTAATTTAATCCTGACTTGTGCTCAGGACTAACTGTAACCTGTGGAACTTGTTTAACTTGCTTACTTATGTAATCTCTGTAAATAGTCTGTTTGTAATATGTAATGCTGGTATTATGTAATGCTGTATCTGCTTACCCTTGGAGCTTTTCTCCCCGGGCCTCCACTGAAAATGGACATGCATTCAGTCGGACTATCCCGGTCAACAAATGTAAAATAAAATAAAAATAAAATAAATATGGTTAGTAAAACATCTTTAGTGTCTCTTAGGTAGGCAGAAGTTTTGTTAACTACTAAATGCAAATAATGCAACTAATAATTCACAAAATTATCCCTTGCCTCAGTAATATATGTGATAAATTAAAAAGGTATAAAACGTTAAATGATATTAATTTTACTGGTGTTGAATGTATGGCTTTAAAACAGATATGGATATGAGAAGACCAGAATCTATTAGAAACCCTCTTAAAGGTGCCTGATTGTATTTTATTTCTGTCCTATGCATAACATTTAACGGTTCTCAGGTATGAGGAATAATCAGGTGATGTAGTGAAACTGGCTGCAGTGGTCCAATTTAAGAGCCGATCTTAAATTTATATATCTGATCAGCAATATATGTTTCCAGTCACTGACATGTGTATTCAGACAGGATGCATTTTATCTGTAATTCTTAAAGTTCATTAGGGTCTTGTACTGCCTCTGATGTGTGTGACTCTATAAGGTCACTTGAATACTACAGAGGTATGTCATTTGTTTGTTGAGATTAGGTATTTATTTATTTATTTATTTAACGTTTGTTTACTGGGAAACTATGACTTGGAACAAAATGATTTTTCATTGGAGGCCTGGGGAAAAATGTTCCAGAAACACTTCTTTGTAATGACATGGTAGTTTAGGAAGTAGATTTTGATCCTTTAGGATTGAAAAGGTTAGGTTCATTATTTTGGGTAGACTTTTCATAACAGAACCATTTATTGTCTGCCTTCATTGTTATTTATCCATGAGAATGCCAGATAAGTTCATTTGTTCCCAATTTTGTCATAGCACACTGACCTCAGCTGACAAAGTCTCCTACAAATGATTACCTATTGGAAGTATAACATTTCTCAGATATGAAACCAGATGAAGCCAATGAATATTTCAAATAACTATATGCATACCACTGTGAAATATAAAATTCTTTATGGTGCTACAGACTTATTGTTAATTACATTTTGCTGAAAAATTTAGCAGATCTCCCACAGATTTGTCTAATTTTCCTTTATCGTACAGGTTTTAGTGACTGAAAGATTCAGCAACACTGTAAGTGAATCCCTTTTATCTGGCCCTAATTCTGATCATACGCTGTTGGACTTTAAAATTATGTGTTCTTTTTTAATAACCTTTACATGAGAGAAGGTTTTGGTGAATAAGTGTGTGTACTGTGAATAAATGCTTAACTGATGCATTAGTGCTTAATAATTATGTAAAGATGTGTTGAATTAACACAGACATGTTAAAGTAGCTGTGTAAATATTTAACACTTAAACTCCAGTTATAATTCCAACCAGAACAGTTGTTTTGAGGGCAACCATTTAAAATGTTGGGTCTAGCAATGCCAAGTCCCAGAATGTGGAGAATGAATGAAAGAAAATCAGGATTTACGCATACTAAGTCTCACATTGCCATTTCTCAGAATATTCCTTTTTGCTTGAGGTATGGCGATCTTACAGTTGATATATATATATATATATATATATATATATATATATATATATATATATATATATATATTTAAATATATGGGTCTACTTTGTAACAACGAAAGACCAGAAGAAAGAAACGCAGAACACTGAGACGAAAACAACGAAACCCCAGAACACCGAGATAACACGTAAGTTTAAAAAACACACATAACTCACAAAAACACACACACAACTGCCCCACACTACTAAACAAAACACCCTACACTAATGATAGGCAGGGGGCAAGCCCCCCTGCACCCCCAGTGTGGGGGACTGCACCCCAACACATCCCCACTTTAATATTTTAACTCCGAGATCGCACAGACACACAAGGCAAACACACACCCACACAGTACAGTTCCTCACACACACACACCACAGTCACAACACACACTTACACACAGCATTCCCTCTCACAAATACAGTCACACACACACACTTACCTACAGCAGAACACGAAAAGTGCTAATTCAAACTCCCGTAACATCGGGATTTTGAATTTTGCGCTTTTCAGTGCTCTGTGGTTTCGTTGTTTTCATCTCGGCATTCCGGATTTTGATCTTCTGGTCTTTCGTCCAACTCAAGTAGACCCATATATAAATATATATATATATATATATATATATATATATATATATATATATATGCAGCATGATACCTCTGAGATCATCCATGTGCAACTAACATCGGGCAAATCTGCAATGCAAATTGTGGCCTGCTACAGATCTCCCTGCATCACCCAGGACCAGCACTCCGCCTTTCTGGCCCATCTAATTACTAAGGGGTTCGCATCTAGAAATAAAGAGGTTATAGTACCCCTCTACTCATCACTCATCAGACCCATCATAGAGTACAATGCCCCATTTGGGATGTACCTCACAAGACACTTCCAATGGCTGAAAAGACCACAAAAGCACCTCACCAAGAGGATTACTGGCCTCAAACATATGTCCTGTGCAGCCCGACTGAAAAAACTCTGGCTGTACTCAGTGGCATATCGCTTACTCAGAGGTGATCTCTGCCTGTCTTACAAAGCCATGTCCAACTCAGAATTGATGGACATGCTCCACCTAAAGAAATCCAAGTTACTGCGAGCTATGCGCTCTAGTGAGCTAAACCTCTCCACAACAATAAATAGAACATGCTGGAGGGATAGATTCCTGTCACAGAGACTCCCCATGCTTTGGAACAAAATTCCTAACTACATTAGGCAGACCCCTCACTAACACTCTTCAAGAGAAGCCTTGACGAGTGGATAGGTACAGAAAATACATCCCTGGGATCACTTCATTGGCTCTGCTTGACAGAGACTCAGTTAATTAATCAATGGGGTAGCGAAAGTCGACATACTCTGGTTAGGCTTATAAATGCCCTCGGACAGATAACCTATGAACCTATATATGTATATTATACATATATATATATATATATATATATATATACATATATATATATATATATATATATATATATATATATCTATATAGTTCCCCTTCATATGATCAAATTTCTCTAAACTCGAAAGTCATAAACTCGAAACTAGAATCTTGAATTTAGAGAAACTCGAACATATGAAAGGGACAAAAAATAAAAAAATTAACATCTTTCAAATGTTTTCGCAGGGGGGCTACACCCCCATGCATACCCCCATGTGGGGGGCTGTGCCCCCCACACCCCCCTACTTAAATATACCTACTCTGAGATCGCACTATAGTGAAGGAAAGGAAAATCTCCCATTCTGTGCTATACACGTAAGTGCAAAATGGAAGATTTTCCATTCCTCCGCTACAGTGTGGTCACGGAATATTCACATTTAAACTGCTAGGGTATAGGGGACCTGGCCCCCTGCAATAAGGTAAGTTAACTTTTTATTTTTTTAAACCTAAGGCTCCCATTCACAATTTCGAGTGAATGGAAGTTCGAGATTCTGGTCTCCAGATTATGAAATTCGAGCTTCCATCCATTCGATCTTGTGAAGGGGAACTATATATATATATATATATATATATATATATATATATATATATATATATATAGTCATAACACTGAAAGGTGAACTGTATAGAATTGTGTGGAATGTATGTGATGGTGTAATTTCTTATCACAGGTGTTATTAGGGAAGCAAGTCTAGCACAGTTGTATGAATTGGGATGTTCAGCATCACGTTGTACCCCCATTTCTGTAGATCTTCATATTTGCTCTTACGCCCTGATTCACTGTGTATGTTTTTTTTTTTTTCTTTTTTCCATGGTTGTCTGATCCTGGGGTTAGTATATACAAGTAAGGGGATGTGGGAGCAAAGCCACCCATACAGAGGGTGCAGGGGAGCTTGCCCCCTGCAGTCACATGTTTTTAAGATATAGTTCTTGTCGAGAATGTTTACTGTGTTATGACTTTTGAGTGATATGGGTTCAACCTTATGAGTTTTAGTAGTGTTATGACATGGACCCATATTTGATAGATGCATACATATATAAGTTTGGTGGTGGCATACTCACACTGGAGGATGCAAGATGCTTAATCCCTGCAAAAATAAGTTTAATGGAGAAGAGCAATAGTTAATACGTAGCTCTTCTCATGTATTTTAACAATTTGTTCTGCAGTTTAAGACTCTAATGCAAATCCCGACACTTCCATAGGGAGATTGTTTTAAGACTAGATTTTTGAACCTAAAAACCAAAGTGATATTTATAAATAGCACATCAAGTTGTTTCCCTATATTAAAGAAGTTATTTCAGCTTTCTGTTCATACTTCTAATATTTTAACTTTTTACTAGCATACTGTAGTTAGTTACAGATGTTTAAAATACAAAAATAAGAGTGAACTAGCTAATATAACATAATATTCAAGGCACGATTTTTTTCAGTCCTTGTGATACTGGTGTTATTAATGGTTTATATTTTCATTTTATTTGCAGGATTTTCTTCAGACATCTGGTTCTGCCATGATGTTACCTGCTGTTAACTGGAGAGCAATTCGTCACCTTATAGAACAGACCGAGAAGAATGACAAATGGAATGTTGTGAGCATAAATGGAATGGAATTACCTGATGTAAAGACTCCATCATCTAAGAACACCCTATTCTTGGTGACTTTACCACCGGTCAACAGGTACAATGGAAAACAGAACTGATATCTGAGATAAACTAGGGTCTGCAAAAAAACAATGATGGCGTACATGTTATAAGCCTGAATGTAGTGGCAAGTTCCTACTTAATGGACAAGACTATGCTGACATCACACAAAATAAAGTGTGACTTACATTTATGAGTATATAGGTACAGTTATAAGCTATACGTTTGAGATGTCATATTCTTTAAGACACAACGGCATCTTTCACTTCTCTAAATATTATTTAGTTTGACTGAGTATAGGAAGAGCAGCTGCCAGAAGATGTACAGCTGGCGAGGGCAAGAAAATTAATATAAAAAGTCTCTAATAATGAATATGTGCTCATTTGACACAGTATCCACTACACTTTGTATAAAATAATGGAAACGGCACAGAGATGGATGTTCTTTAGAGTCTCAAGTCTGCTTGACTGTGAAGCTGTCTTTGATTCCATTACCCCTGTAACTGTGCAGTCCTACCGTTATCTTCTATCCATGCCCCAGTCTACTTACCACTTCATACCACACATTCTGGGAGGGAATTACATGGTCTAACCAGCATATTAGTAAAGATGTTCCTTCTCATTTCTATTTTGAGCTTACTTCCCTTATTCAGGCAGCTGTAACCCTCCCCAGACATTCTTCTAAAGTTTACACCGAATTCAGCATCTATGAATTATGGGATTCTAGACCATATTCTTTAATTTGTCCATAGTATTACTTTCAGCTTATACCTGGCAAACCAGAATGGGCTTTATTCAGGCTCATTATCATGTATGACATAGGCCTTGTTACATTTATATACATGACAATAAACCATAGAAATGCAATCGCAGTTGCAAACATTCTAAATTCCAAACCATGCCGACATAACTGTAGCTGCAAATATTATACATCACTTTTAACATATCCGTTCATTATTAGTCATCCATTACATAGCTCATTCAGATCCTGCCTTCTTTTAACCCTCATTCCTCCTCTGCATGAATTGTTCCCACAATTCCCATTTTTCCTATGTAGTTTGCTCCTACCCTTTTAACCCGCGGTAGTGGTGCTGTGGTAGCATTGTCGCCTCACAGCAAGACGTTGTCGCGTTTGATTCTCAGCTAGAGCATCTTCTGTGTGGAGGCATGCGTGAATGGGCGTGCCTTCGTTGAAGGTTGTGCATCAGGGCTGGTAACTCGGCACGTAAAAATCCACTACCAAAACATTAGCGGACCGGAGTTCCGCTGTGGCGACCCCTAACCTGGATAAGCCGAAAGACACAACAACAACAACAACAAGTTAGCTCCTAGCCTTTTCTAAAGATCCCATTTCTAGTTTTTTAACTCTGTTACTATCTTCCCTACTTCTAGTAAAGTTGGTTTAGACTTTGATTTCCATTTTCTAGCAATTGCTTTTTTGGCAGCCGCCATAATTAGACTCATCAAGGCCTTACTACATCCAGGCAATTCTGAGTTTGATCATAGCTCAAAAATATCGCTTCCCTAGTCACTCCAACTTGCTCACCCAGAATCTCCAACAGAGCAGTCTGCAGGGAATCTTTAAAGGCTACCAACTCATTACACTCCCAGAAAATATGTTCCCAGTTACCTCTTTCTTCCTCATCACAACTCCAACATTTGCTGTCTAGCAGAGGAAAAATTCCTTGAAGTCTGCTTGAGATATAAAAGTACCAATGTAAGCACTTCTGGGCAAAGACCCAAAATCTTCTAGATTTTGTTGCATATTTGGGAGACATATATATATATATATATATATATATATATCCCCAATTGTTTATTTGTGAATTGCTTATCCAGTCTCTCTTCCCAGTCCTTCCTAATGTCCTCTGATTGATTCTTATAGTTATCATGCAGTATTTTATTTACTCTACTAATTATTCTTTTCTTAATGATAGCATCTGTTCTAGATTCTGCTAAAAACTAGCAGTGTGGTGTTTCATTTAGGACCCCCCTTATTTCTTTCTCTTTACCTATACTCTGATATCAGTCCTTGCTATGGAAGGCAATCTTTAGCCTGCAGTCCAAATAAGTTCTTGGCATCTTCCCATTCTATTACCTTTTCCTCTCTAGTTATTTGCTCCCAGTAGTCAGTCTCATTCTTGAGAGTAAGCTTGGCTTGGGCTCTGGCTCTGACAAAAATAAAGAGTCAGGAACAAGCTGAGCTGACTGTGTTTTTTTAACCTCAATGCTGACAATTCAGAACAGAACTACAAGAACTCTCTGTTAAGTCCAGTCTATGTATTCTAACAGTGTGGTTGGCTGAAGTTTCAGTGAGGGCATAGCCAATGAGCTGGCTTTTTTTTTCTTTATCATAGCTTAAATTTAGATTGGGCCTGTAAACTGTGACTCTTCTCTTCTCTTTTGCGTCTGGTGTGTGATTTCAGAATTATGATTGGCTGAGGAGTTAGTGAGGGAAGGAAGAAAGGCAATTGAAACTGTGGTATTCTGCTCAAGATTCCTGCTTTTTTTTTTTTTTTTTTTGGAGCTTTGGAGCATTTTATGGTTAAAATAGCAAGTGGTTCTCATTATATTTCCAAAACATTTGTAGTTAGTTCTTCTTAAAAGATTTTGGAGTCTAGTGAGAGAAGTCTGTATTAGCCAGAGGACCAGCCAATTCAACAAAGATAATTTAACTGGATTTATATTTGTTCCATGTGTAGGAATATCTTAGAGAACAACTTTGCTGTGGATGGATGTATTTATTCATTTCATGTGCATTATATATTCCAAGGTAACTAATATTTTGCAAAACTAAACTATGGTCTGCATACAGCACATTGTACTTAGCATAACTCTGGTCCTTTATTTAGGAATTTTACAAAGCCTAAGATGATGGGAAAACAAAGGGCCTATGTAAGGAAGAAATTTTAAATATTACCCTAATTCACTTAGAAAGTTAATAGAACAGGTTTTTCATCAACTAGCATTTTCGGAAAAATAAGTATGAAACTCTCGTCTCACTTTACTGACTGTAATCCTTAGTCATTTAAGTCTGCAGTCTGGGGGTGGGGGGCTAGTGAAGTATGTCAAGGAATGCACTTGCAGAATTACAAATGATTACTGATGTAATTTGCTGGAGAGGCAGCCTTTTGTTAAAAGGTAATGAAACCATTCTATTTCTGCTGTTTTTGAAATCAAAGCTGATGCATTCTCTAAAAATGGAAGTATTGTACTAGACCACTGTGTTAAAATCTGAGTATATTTAACAAGCATAAGTTCATTTAGGACTAAGTGTCCTGAAAGGCCAGTTTAAGCCTAGCCAATAACCTGTAGCCAGAATCAAACCCTGTACCTTGGGCCTATGAGAGGAAAGGTGAATACCTTAACCATTATGCTAAACCCACACCAAAACAAGCTAATGTGGTATTGGTTTCTTTCATATTTCACATAATCAAACATCAGAAGTGTGCATACAAAGTGGCTCTGTTTTGGGGGAGGAGTGTGGAGGCACTCTGTACATTAAAGCACTGACACAATAATTGACAAATACTGATATGGCGTGTTATGGGGGGAGTGTGTGTCTAGCAGCAGTAAGCTGAATTAAGTTACTGTGGCTGTTATGCTTTTATCTTCTCAATGAAACATCAGTACTTTATAGAATGTGGATTTTGTTTTTGTTTTTTTTTGGGGGGGGCAGGTGATATGTGAAAGCAAAATTCATTTCTAGAATTTAAAAGGAGTATTGATATAATTTATTGGAGGGGAAATTTGTGTTAAAAAAAAGTATAGCCATTATATTTAAGTAGACTTAATGGTCAAAGATAGTGTAACTCTCAGCAGGGGCACACTACATAGGAACAATGCATTTATACCCTCATATGTTATTAGTAGTCCCTCTCTTTCTTAATATAATTTACTTCAGGGGAACTGACCTATGCAAAAGAGTTACACTTGACTGCAACGAGTAACCAATGCCAAAAAGTTTGTGCCCTGTAAATCAGGTTTGAGGTGTAGTAATTGGATTTACAATGTTATTTTCATGTGTTTTATAGCCAAGTACCTTACTTGAGTTGTCTGAATTTTTTTGTTAGGAACTGCCTTAGGCAAACTTACTTTTAATATAACACACTGAAACACTGGTTTTAATAGCTTTTGTTACATTTTGGCACTATACTTGGCTTGTGGTCCACAGTTTTTTTCCAATTTTTCCATGACTGGCTGTAGTTCTCTTCTAAATCAACTGAAAGAACCAAGACAGACTCTTGCCTTAGCTCTGGTTTGGCTCTCCTTCGGAAATCCTGGCTTGTCCACCTTTAAACCTGACTCTACATAGTTAAACCTTTTTAAGCTACCCTTATAATCTGTCTCCTGCAGGCTCTTAAATATCTTTGTTAATTTCTGTAAATCTTTCATGTGTTTTGGCCTTTAGAACAGTACCATATATTTCATGAAAAGCTTCACTACAGCAGTAAAATAAGGGGAATTGCTTCTTACTGTCCTGAAGTATATTCTCCAGACCATACAATTAAATGAATGGTGTTATAAGACTTCAGGATGAAAGTGTTTTTTTTTTTGCACAAAGGTGGATTTGGAAAGAGGCTGAACAACTACAAGTACACCAGTTTTACTTCTTTCTCAGCGTTAGAATGCACAGAAGATTAACTGGAGCAGGATGGTGTGGAATTTCTGAATGCTGAGCAAAGCAGTTACTTCATCCATCCATCCATCCATCCACAACCCCTTTTTCCCATTTTTGCACATGGGGTTGGGGTGTCACTTCAATAGTGACAATCATCTAGAACCAAAGTTTACACCGCCGGGTGGCTATGAGTCTTTTACTGGCCGACTGACTTGATTCATGCGCCTTCAATATGATTACTCACAGAAGGATGCAGAAGAATCTAGCAATATTAAAGGGTGTGAATGAGGGACTGTACTGTTAAGATACGTAGAAAGCTAACTGACTGGGCAGAAACTCAGGCCTGCAGTTTGGGGGAAAAATCTAAAGAAAAGCTTGCAACCAGTCAAGGGTTTGGTACTAGTGTGGGACCTGTAACCTGTTACCATAGTTGTGGACAATATCACACTGGGATTGGACAGTAATGCAGCCAGTTTCTGTGATGGGCGTATATTGTAAACAATTCTCCATTGAGGGGGTGGAGAGACAGAGAGATAAAGAAAGACAGAAGG